>NW_026287146.1:0-1649 GCF_023373465.1 Oncorhynchus keta | reverse complement strand
GATGATGATCCTAGTCACAGTCAGAAGGCACACAGTCAGAAGGCATACAATCGGAGGGCATACAGTCGGAGGGCATACAGTCAGAAGACATACAGTCGGAAGACATACAGTCATACGGTCAGAAGGTATACAGTCAGAAGGCATACAGTCAGTAGGCATACAGTCGGAGGGCATACAGTCAGTAGGCATACAGTCGGAGGGCATACAGTCAGTACGCATACAGTCGGAGGGCATACGGTCAGAAGGCATACAGTCAGAGGGCATACAGTCAGAAGGCATACAGTCGGAGGGCATACGGTCAGAAGGCATACAGTCAGAGGGCATATATACAGGGTATTACGGTACAGAGTCAATGTGGAGGCTATATACAGGGGGTACCGGTACATTGTCAATGTGGAGACTATATACAGGGGGTACCGGTACAGAGTCAATGTGGAGACTATATACAGGGGGTACCGGTACATTGTCAATGTGGAGGCTATATACAGGGGGTACGGTACAGAGTCAATGTGGAGACTATATGAGGGTACGGTACATTATCAATAATACTGGACTATATACAGGGGGTACGGTACAGAGTCAATGTAGGCTATATACAGGGGTACCGGTACAGAGTCAATGTGGAGGCTATATGCAGGGGTATCGGTACAGAGTATATATACAGGGTATTACGGTACAAGTATGGAGGCTATATACAGGGGTACCGGTACAGAGTCAATGTGGAGGCTATATACGGGGTACCGGTACAGAAGTCAATGTGGAGGCTATATACAGGGGTACTGGTACAGTCAATGTGGAGAACTATATACAGGGGTACTGGTACAGAATAATGTGGAAGCTATATACAGGAAGTACCGGTACAGGGTGTGAGGCTATATACAGGGTATTGCGGTACAGAAGTCGATGTGGAGGCTATATACAGGGTATTACGGTACAGAGTCAATGTGGAGGCTATATACAGGGGTACCGGTACCGCTTTGCCATGCAGCTCCAGACCGTGATACCAATATCGTGATACTTACCTGATATCGTGATACTACAATTAACATGATAGTACCTGCATCGTATTATATCAACATTGTGATACTACTCAATATCGTATTACTACTCTGCATCGTGATACTACCTGCACTCGTGATACCACTTTCCACATCGTGATACTACTCTGCATCGTGATACTACTCAATATCGTGATACTACTCTGCATCGTGGATACTACTCAATATCGTGATACTATGCTGCATCGTGATACTGCAAACATAGTGATACTACCGGCATCGTGATACTCCTCAATATCGTGATACTACTCTGCATCATTGATACTATAATAGCGACGATACTACTCTATAGTGATACTACTCAATATCGTGATACTACTCAGTATTGGATACTAATCGTATCGTGATACTACTCGGTATTGTGATACTACTGTATGCGTTATACTACTGGTATGTTGATACTTGACCTGGTAATACATTGATACTACCGATATAAAGTGATACTTGACCTGGTATCGTGATACTACTTCGATATGCGTGATACTTGGCCTGGTATCGTATTACTACTCGTATCGCCGATACCCATTCTGGTATCGTGATACTTGACCTGGTATTGCATCGTTATTGTTATTGTGGAAACACAGAGAGGTA
>NW_026287145.1:50000-87046 GCF_023373465.1 Oncorhynchus keta | reverse complement strand
TTGTACTTCGTTCAGTTACGTATTGCTCTGTCATAATATAGAAGAGACAGTATATCTAGCTGGTCTGTCATAATATAATAGAGACAGCCATAATAGAGACATAGAAACAGTAGATTTAGCTGGTCTGTCATAATATAATAGAGACAGTATATCGACCTGGTCTGTCATAATATAATAGAGACAGTATATCGAGCTGGTCTGTCATAATACAGAAGAGACAGTAGATCGAGCTGGTCTGTCATAATATAATAGACACAGTAGATCTAGCTGGTCTGTTATAATATAATAGAGACAGTAGATCTAGCTGGTCTGTCATAATACAAAAGAGACAGTAGATCTAGCTGGTCTGTCATAATACAATAGAGACAGTAGATTTAGCTGCTCTGTCATACCATAATAGAGACATAGAAACAGTAGATTTAGCTGGTCTGTCATAATATAATAGAGACAGTATATCTACCTGGTCTGTAATTTTATAATAGAGACAGTAGATCTAGCTGGTCTGTCATAATATAATAGAGACAGTAGCTCTATCTGGTCTGTCATAATATAATAGAGACAGTAGATCTATCTGGTCTGTCATAGCATAATAGGGACAGTAGATCGACCTGGTCTGTCAAAATATAATAGAGACAGTAGATCTAGCTGGTCTGTCATAATATAATAGAGACAGTAGATCTACCTGGTCTGTCAAAATATAATAGAGACAGTAGATTTAGTTGGTCTGTCATAATATAATAGAGACACTAGATCTAGCTGGTCTGTCATAATATAATAGAGATAGTAGATCTAGCTGGTCTGTCATAATACAATAGAGACAGTAGATCTAGCTGGTCTGTCATAATGTCATATTATAATTGAGACAATAGATCTAGCTGGTCTGTCATAATATAATAGAGACAGTAGATCTAGCCGGTCTGTCATATTATAATAGAGACAATAGATCTAGCTGGTCTGTCATAATATAATAGAGACAGTAGATCTACCTGGTCTGTCAAAATATAATAGATACAGTAGATTTAGTTGGTCTGTCATAATATAATAGAGACACTAGATCTAGCTGGTCTGTCATAATATAATAGAGATAGTAGATCTAGCTGGTCTGTCATAATACAATAGAGACAGTAGATCTAGCTGGTCTGTCATAATGTCATATTATAATAGAGACAGTAGATCTAGCTGGTCTGTCATATTATAATAGAGACAATTGATCTAGCTGGTCTGTCATAATACAATAGCGAGAATAGATCTAGCTGGTCTGTCATTTTATAATGGAGTCGGTATATCTACCTGGTCTCTCATAATATAATAGACACAGTAGATCTAGCTGGTCTGTCATAATGTCATATTATAATAGAGACAGTAGATCTAGCTGGTCTGTCATAATACAATAGAGACAGTAGATCTAGCTGGTCTGTCATAATAAAATAGACAGTAGATCTAGCTGGTCTGTCATAATATAATAGACAGTAGATCTAGCTGGTCTGTCATAATATAATAGAGACAGTAGATCTAGCTGGTCTGTCATAGTATAATAGGGACAGTAGATCAAGCTGGTCTGTCATAATGTCATATTATAATTGAGACAATAGATCTAGCTGGTCTGTCATAATATAATAGAGACAGTAGATCCAGCCGGTCTGTCATATTATAATAGAGACAGTAGATCTAGCTGGTCTGTCATATTATAATAGAGACAATTGATCTAGCTGGTCTGTCATAATACAATAGCGAGAATAGATCTAGCTGGTCTGTCATTTTATAATGGAGTCGGTATATCTACCTGGTCTCTCATAATATAATAGAGACAGTAGATCTAGCTGGTCTGTCATAATACAATAGAGACAGTAGATCTAGCTGGTCTGTCATAATAAAATAGACAGTAGATCTAGCTGGTCTGTCATAATATAATAGACACAGTAGATCTGGCTGGTCTGTCATAATATAATAGAGACAGTAGATTTAGTTGGTCTGTCATAATATAATAGAGACACTAGATCTAGCTGGTCTGTCATAATATAATAGAGATAGTAGATCTAGCTATGCTGTCATAATACAATAGAGACAGTAGATCTAGCTGGTCTGTCATAATGTCATATTATAATAGAGACAGTAGATCTAGCTGGTCTGTCATATTATAATAGAGACAATTGATCTAGCTGGTCTGTCATAATACAATAGCGAGAATAGATCTAGCTGGTCTGTCATTTATAATGAGACAGTATATCTACCTGGTCTCTCATAATATAATAGAGACAGTAGATCTAGCTGGTCTGTCATAATAAAATAGACAGTAGATCTAGCTGGTCTGTCATAATACAGAAGAGACAGTAGATCTAGCTGGTCTGTCATAATATAATAGACACAGTAGATCTAGCTGGTCTGTCATAATATAATAGAGACAGTATATCTACCTGGTCTGTCATAATATAATAGAGACAGTATATCGACCTGGTCTGTCATAATACAGAAGAGACAGTAGATCTAGCTGGTCTGTCATAATATAATAGACACAGTAGATCTAGCTGGTCTGTTATAATATAATAGAGACAGTAGATCTAGCTGGTCTGTCATAATACAATAGAGACAGTAGATCTAGCTGGTCTGTCATAATAAAATAGACAGTATATCTAGCTGGTCTGTCATAATATAATAGACAGTAGATCTAGCTGGTCTGTCATAATATAATAGACACAGTAGATCTAGCTGGTCTGTCATAATATAATAGAGACAGTATATCTACCTGGTCTGTCATAATATAATAGAGACAGTAGATCTAGCTGGTCTGTCATAATATAATAGAGACAGTAGATCTAGCTGGTCTGTCATAATACAATAGAGACAGTAGATCTAGCTGGTCTGTCATAATACAATAGAGACAGTAGATTTAGCTGGTCTGTCATAATAATAATAGAGACAGTAGATTTAGCTGGTCTGTCATAATATAATAGAGACAGTAGATCTAGCTGGTCTGTCATAATATAATAGAGACAGTAGATCTACCTGGTCTGTCAAAATATAATAGAGACAGTAGATTTAGTTGGTCTGTCATAATATAATAGAGACACTAGATCTAGCTGGTCTGTCATAATATAATAGAGATAGTAGATCTAGCTGGTCTGTCATAATACAATAGAAACAGTAGATCTAGCTGGTCTGTCATAATGTCATATTATAATAGAGACAATAGATCTAGCTGGTCTGTCATAATATAATAGAGACAGTAGATCTAGCTGGTCTGTCATATTATAATAGAGACAATTTATCTAGCTGGTCTGTCATAATACAATAGCGAGAATAGATCTAGCTGGTCTGTCATTTTATAATGGAGTCTGTATATCTACCTGGTCTCTCATAATATAATAGAGACAGTAGATCTAGCTGGTCTGTCATAATACAATAGAGACAGTAGATTTAGCTGGTCTGTCATATTATAATAGAGACAATTTATCTAGCTGGTCTGTCATAATACAATAGCGAGAATAGATCTAGCTGGTCTGTCATATTATAATAGAGACAATTTATCTAGCTGTTCTCTCATAATATAATAGAGACAGTAGATCTAGCTGGTCTGTCATAATACAATAGAGACAGTAGATCTAGCTGGTCTGTCATAATACAATAGAGACAGTAGATTTAGCTGGTCTGTCATACCATAATAGAGACATAGAGACAGTAGATTTAGCTGGTCTGTCATAATATAATAGAGACAGTATATCTACCTGGTCTGTCATTTTATAATAGAGACAGTAGATCTAGCTGGTCTGTCATAATATAATAGAGACAGTAGATCTAGCTGGTCTGTCATAGTATAATAGGGACAGTAGATCTAGCTGGTCTGTCATAATGTCATATTATAATTGAGACAATAGATCTAGCTGGTCTGTCATAATATAATAGAGACAGTAGATCTAGCTGGTCTGTCATAATACAATAGAGACAGTAGATTTAGCTGGTCTGTCATAGCATAATAGAGACATAGAGACAGTAGATTTAGCTGGTCTTTCATAATATAATAGAGACAGTAGATCTAGCTGGTCTGTCATAATAATGTCATATTATAATATGAGACAGTAGATCTAGCTGGTCTGTCATAATATAATAGAGACACTAGATCTAGCTGGTCTGTCATAATATAATAGAGATAGTAGATCTAGCTGGTCTGTCATAATACAATAGAAACAGTAGATCTAGCTGGTCTGTCATAATGTCATATTATAATAGAGACAATAGATCTAGCTGGTCTGTCATAATATAATAGAGACAGTAGATCTAGCTGGTCTGTCATATTATAATAGAGACAATTTATCTAGCTGGTCTGTCATAATACAATAGCGAGAATAGATCTAGCTGGTCTGTCATTTTATAATGGAGTCTGTATATCTACCTGGTCTCTCATAATATAATAGAGACAGTAGATCTAGCTGGTCTGTCATAATACAATAGAGACAGTAGATCTAGCTGGTCTGTCATAATATAATAGAGACAGTAGATTTAGCTGGTCTGTCATACCATAATAGAGACATAGAGACAGTAGATTTAGCTGGTCTGTCATAATATAATAGAGACAGTAGATCTACTGGTCTGGTCTGTCATTTTATAATAGAGACAGTAGATCTAGCTGGTCTGTCATAATATAATAGAGACAGTAGATCTAGCTGGTCTGTCATAGTATAATAGGGACAGTAGATCTAGCTGGTCTGTCATAATGTCATATAATTGAGACAATAGATCTAGCTGGTCTGTCATAATATAATAGAGACAGTAGATCTAGCCGGTCTGTCATATTATAATAGAGACAGTAGATCTAGCTGGTCTGTCATATTATAATAGAGACAATTGATCTAGCTGGTCTGTCATAATACAATAGCGAGAATAGATCTAGCTGGTCTGTCATTTTATAATGGAGTCGGTATATCTACCTGGTCTCTCATAATATAATAGAGACAGTAGATCTAGCTGGTCTGTCATAATAAAATAGACAGTAGATCTAGCTGGTCTGTCATAATATAATAGACAGTAGATCTAGCTGGTCTGTCATAATATAATAGACACAGTAGATCTAGCTGGTCTGTCATAATATAATAGAGACAGTATATCTACCTGGTCTGTCATAATATAATAGAGACAGTATATCGACCTGGTCTGTCATAATACAGAAGAGACAGTAGATCTAGCTGGTCTGTCATAATATAATAGACACAGTAGATCTAGCTGGTCTGTTATAATATAATAGAGACAGTAGATCTAGCTGGTCTGTCATAATACAATAGAGACAGTAGATCTAGCTGGTCTGTCATAATATAATAGAGACAGTAGATCTAGCTGGTCTGTCATAGTATAATAGACAGTAGATCTAGCTGGTCTGTCATAATATAATAGAGACAGTATATCTACCTGGTCTGTCATAATATAATAGAGACAGTATATCGACCTGGTCTGTCATAATACAGAAGAGACAGTAGATCTAGCTGGTCTGTCATAATATAATAGAGACAGTAGATCTAGCTGGTCTGTAATAGTATAATAGGGACAGTAGATCTACCTGGTCTGTCAAAATATAATAGAGACAGTAGATCTAGCTGGTCTGTCATAATATAATAGAGACAGTAGATCTAGCTGGTCTGTCATAATACAATAGAGACAGTAGATTTAGCTGGTCTGTCATAGCATAATAGAGACATAGAGACAGTAGATTTAGCTGGTCTTTCATAATATAATAGAGACAGTATATCTACCTGGTCTGTCATTTTATAATAGAGACAGTAGATCTAGCTGGTCTGTCATAATATAATAGAGACAGTAGATCTAGCTGGTCTGTCATAGTATAATAGGGACAGTAGATCTACCTGGTCTGTCAAAATATAATAGAGACAGTAGATCTAGCTGGTCTGTCATAATATAATAGAGACAGTAGATCTACCTGGTCTGTCAAAATATAATAGAGACAGTAGATTTAGTTGGTCTGTCATAATATAATAGAGACACTAGATCTAGCTGGTCTGTCATAATATAATAGAGATAGTAGATCTAGCTGGTCTGTCATAATACAATAGAAACAGTAGATCTAGCTGGTCTGTCATAATGTCATATTATAATAGAGACAATAGATCTAGCTGGTCTGTCATAATATAATAGAGACAGTAGATCTAGCTGGTCTGTCATATTATAATAGAGACAATTTATCTAGCTGGTCTGTCATAATACAATAGCGAGAATAGATCTAGCTGGTCTGTCATTTTATAATGGAGTCTGTATATCTACCTGGTCTGTCATTTTATAATAGAGACAGTAGATCTAGCTGGTCTGTCATAATATAATAGAGACAGTAGATCTAGCTGGTCTGTCATAGTATAATAGGGACAGTAGATCTAGCTGGTCTGTCATAATGTCATATTATAATTGAGACAATAGATCTAGCTGGTCTGTCATAATATAATAGAGACAGTAGATCTAGCCGGTCTGTCATATTATAATAGAGACAGTAGATCTAGCTGGTCTGTCATATTATAATAGAGACAATTGATCTAGCTGGTCTGTCATAATATAATAGAGACAGTAGATCTAGCTGGTCTGTCATAATATAATAGAGACAGTAGATCTAGCTGGTCTGTCATAATATAATAGAGACAGTATATCTAGCTGGTCTGTCATAATATAATAGACAGTAGATCTAGCTGGTCTGTCATAATATAATAGACACAGTAGATCTGGCTGGTCTGTCATAATATAGTAGAGACAGTAGATTTACCTGGTCTGTCAAAATATAATAGAGACAGTAGATTTAGTTGGTCTGTCATAATATAATAGAGACACTAGATCTAGCTGGTCTGTCATAATATAATAGAGATAGTAGATCTAGCTGGTCTGTCATAATACAATAGAGACAGTAGATCTAGCTGGTCTGTCATACTGTCATATTATAATAGAGACAATAGATCTAGCTGGTCTGTCATAGTATAATAGGGACAGTAGATCTACCTGGTCTGTCAAAATATAATAGCGACAGTAGATCTAGCTGGTCTGTCATAATATAATAGAGACAGTAGATCTACCTGGTCTGTCAAAATATAATAGAGACAGTAGATCTAGCTGGTCTGTCATAATATAATAGAGATAGTAGATCTAGCTGGTCTGTCATAATACAATAGAGACAGTAGATCTAGCTGGTCTGTCATAATGTCATATTATAATTGAGACAATAGATCTAGCTGGTCTGTCATAATATAATAGAGACAGTAGATCTAGCTGGTCTGTCATAATATAATAGAGACAGTAGATCTAGCTGGTCTGTCATAATATAATAGAGACAGTAGATCTAGCTGGTCTGTCATAATATAATAGAGACAGTAGATCTAGCTGGTCTGTCATAATATAATAGAGACAGTAGATCTAGCTGGTCTGTCATAATGTCATATATAATACAATAGAGACAGTAGAGACAGTAGATCTAGCTGGTCTGTCATAATATGAGACAGTAGATCTAGCTGGTCTGTCATAATATAATAGAGACAGTAGATCTAGCTGGTCTGTCATATTATAATAGAGACAGTAGATCTAGCTGGTCTGTCATAATATAATAGAGACAATTGATCTAGCTGGTCTGTCATAATATAATAGAGACAGTAGATCTAGCTGGTCTGTCATTTTATAATGGAGACAGTATATCTACCTGGTCTGTCATAATATAATAGAGACAGTAGATCTAGCTGGTCTGTCATAATATAATAGAGACAGTAGATCTAGCTGGTCTGTCATAATATAATAGAGACAGTAGATCTACCTGGTCTGTCAAAATATAATAGAGACAGTAGATTTAGTTGGTCTGTCATAATATAATAGAGACACTAGATCTACCTGGTCTGTCATAATGTCATATTATAATAGAGACAATAGATCTAGCTGGTCTGTCATAATATAATAGAGACAGTAGATCTAGCTGGTCTGTCATATTATAATAGAGACAATTTATCTAGCTGGTCTGTCATAATACAATAGCGAGAATAGATCTAGCTGGTCTGTCATTTTATAATGGAGTCTGTATATCTACCTGGTCTCTCATAATATAATAGAGACAGTAGATCTAGCTGGTCTGTCATAATACAATAGAGACAGTAGATCTAGCTGGTCTGTCATATTATAATAGAGACAGTAGATATAGCTGGTCTGTCATATTATAATAGAGACAATTTATCTAGCTGGTCTGTCATAATACAATAGCGAGAATAGATCTAGCTGGTCTGTCATTTTATAATGGAGTCTGTATATCTACCTGGTCTCTCATAATATAATAGAGACAGTAGATCTAGCTGGTCTGTCATAATACAATAGAGACAGTAGATTTAGCTGGTCTGTCATACCATAATATACATAGAGACAGTAGATTTAGCTGGTCTGTCATAATATAATAGAGACAGTATATCTACCTGGTCTGTCATTTTATAATAGAGACAGTAGATCTAGCTGGTCTGTCATAATATAATAGAGACAGTAGATCTAGCTGGTCTGTCATAGTATAATAGGGACAGTAGATCTAGCTGGTCTGTCATAATGTCATATTATAATTGAGACAATAGATCTAGCTGGTCTGTCATAATATAATAGAGACAGTAGATCTAGCCGGTCTGTCATATTATAATAGAGACAGTAGATCTAGCTGGTCTGTCATATTATAATAGAGACAATTGATCTAGCTGGTCTGTCATAATACAATAGCGAGAATAGATCTAGCTGGTCTGTCATAATACAATAGAGACAGTAGATCTAGCTGGTCTGTCATAATAAAATAGACAGTATATCTAGCTGGTCTGTCATAGTATAATAGGGACAGTAGATCTACCTGGTCTGTCAAAATATAATAGAGACAGTATATCTACCTGGTCTGTCATTTTATAATAGAGACAGTATATCTAGCTGGTCTGTCATAATATAATAGAGACAGTAGATCTAGCTGGTCTGTCATAATATAATAGAGACAGTAGATCTAGCTGGTCTGTCATAATATAATAGACAGTAGATCTAGCTGGTCTGTCATAATATAATAGACACAGTAGATCTAGCTGGTCTGTCATAATATAATAGAGACAGTATATCTACCTGGTCTGTCATAATATAATAGAGACAGTATATCTACCTGGTCTGTCATAATATAATAGAGACAGTATATCGACCTGGTCTGTCATAATACAGAAGAGACAGTAGATCTAGCTGGTCTGTCATAATATAATAGAGACAGTAGATCTAGCTGGTCTGTCATAGTATAATAGGGACAGTAGATCTGGTCTGTCAAAATATAATAGAGACAGTAGATCTAGCTGGTCTGTCATAATATAATAGAGACAGTAGATCTAGCTGGTCTGTCATAATATAATAGAGACAGTAGATTTAGCTGGTCTGTCATAGCATAATAGAGACATAGAGACAGTAGATTTAGCTGGTCTTTCATAATATAAAAGAGACAGTAGATCTACCTGGTCTGTCATAATATAATAGAGACAGTAGATAAAATATATATATAAAAAAATATATGCCATTTAGCAGACGCTTTTATAAAGCGACTTACAGTCATGGTCTGCATACATTCTACGTATGGGCGGTCCCGGGGATCGAACCCACTACCTGGTCGTCACAATATAATAGCGACATGCTCTAGCTGGTCAACTGAGCTACAGAAGGACAGTGATCTACCTGGTCTGTCATAATATAATAGAGACAGTAGATCTACCTGGTCTGTCAAAATATAATAGAGACAGTAGATTTAGTTGGTCTGTCATAATATAATAGAGACACTAGATCTAGCTGGTCTGTCATAATATAATAGAGATAGTAGATCTAGCTGGTCTGTCATAATACAATATAAACAGTAGATCTAGCTGGTCTGTCATAATGTCATATTATAATAGAGACAATAGATCTAGCTGGTCTGTCATAATATAATAGAGACAGTAGATCTAGCTGGTCTGTCATATTATAATAGAGACAGTAGATATAGCTGGTCTGTCATATTATAATAGAGACAATTTATCTAGCTGGTCTGTAATAATACAATAGCGAGAATAGATCTAGCTGGTCTGTCATTTTATAATGGAGTCTGTATATCTACCTGGTCTCTCATAATATAATAGAGACAGTAGATCTAGCTGGTCTGTCATAATACAATAGAGACAGTAGATCTAGCTGGTCTGTCATAATACAATAGAGACAGTAGATTTAGCTGGTCTGTCATACCATAATAGAGACATAGAGACAGTAGATTTAGCTGGTCTGTCATAATATAATAGAGACAGTATATCTACCTGGTCTGTCATTTTATAATAGAGACAGTAGATCTAGCTGGTCTGTCATAATATAATAGAGACAGTAGATCTAGCTGGTCTGTCATAATATAATAGGGACAGTAGATCTAGCTGGTCTGTCATAATGTCATATTATAATTGAGACAATAGATCTAGCTGGTCTGTCATAATATAATAGAGACAGTAGATCTAGCCGGTCTGTCATATTATAATAGAGACAGTAGATCTAGCTGGTCTGTCATATTATAATAGAGACAATTGATCTAGCTGGTCTGTCATAATACAATAGCGAGAATAGATCTAGCTGGTCTGTCATTTTATAATGGAGACAGTAGATCTAGCTGGTCTGTCATAATAAAATAGACAGTATATCTAGCTGGTCTGTCATAATATAATAGACAGTAGATCTAGCTGGTCTGTCATAATATAATAGAGACAGTAGATCTACCTGGTCTGTCATAATATAATAGAGACAGTAGATCTAGCTGGTCTGTCATAATATAATAGAGACAGTAGATCTAGCTGGTCTGTCATAATATAATAGAGACAGTAGATCTAGCTGGTCTGTCATAATATAATAGAGACAGTAGATTTAGTTGGTCTGTCATAATATAATAGAGACACTAGATCTAGCTGGTCTGTCATAATATAATAGAGATAGTAGATCTAGCTGGTCTGTCATAATACAATAGAGACAGTAGATCTAGCTGGTCTGTCATAATGTCATATTATAATTGAGACAATAGATCGAGCTGGTCTGTCATAATATAATAGAGACAGTAGATCTAGCCGGTCTGTCATGTTATAATAGAGACAATAGATCTAGCTGGTCTGTCATATTATAATAGAGACAATTGATCTAGCTGGTCTGTCATAATACAATAGCGAGAATAGATCTAGCTGGTCTGTCATTTTATAATAGAGTCGGTATATCTACCTGGTCTCTCATAATATAATAGAGACAGTAGATCTAGCTGGTCTGTCATAATACAATAGAGACAGTAGATCTAGCTGGTCTGTCATAATAAAATAGACAGTAGATCTAGCTGGTCTGTCATAATATAATAGACACAGTAGATCTAGCTGGTCTGTCATAATATAATAGACAGTAGATCTAGCTGGTCTGTCATAATATAATAGACACATTAGATCTAGCTGGTCTGTCATAATATAATAGAGACAGTATATCTACCTGGTCTGTCATAATATAATAGAGACAGTATATCGACCTGGTCTGTCATAATACAGAAGAGACAGTAGATCTAGCTGGTCTGTCATAATATAATAGACACAGTAGATCTAGCTGGTCTGTTATAATATAATAGAGACAGTAGATCTAGCTGGTCTGTCATAATACAATAGAGACAGTAGATCTAGCTGGTCTGTCATAATACAATAGAGACAGTAGATTTAGCTGCTCTGTCATACCATAATAGAGACATAGAGACTGTAGATTTAGCTGGTCTGTCATAATATAATAGAGACAGTATATCTACCTGGTCTGTCATTTTATAATAGAGACAGTAGATCTAGCTGGTCTGTCATAATATAATAGAGACAGTAGATCTAGCTGGTCTGTCATAATATAATAGAGACAGTATATCTACCTGGTCTGTCATTTTATAATAGAGACAGTAGATCTAGCTGGTCTGTCATAATATAATAGAGACAGTAGATCTAGCTGGTCTGTCATAATATAATAGACACAGTAGATCTAGCTGGTCTGTCATAGTATAATAGGGACAGTAGATCTACCTGGTCTGTCAAAATATAATAGAGACAGTAGATCTAGCTGGTCTGTCATAATATAATAGAGACAGTAGATCTACCTGGTCTGTCATAATATAATAGAGACAGTATATCTACCTGGTCTGTCATAATATAATAGAGACAGTATATCGACCTGGTCTGTCATAATATAATAGAGACAGTATATTGACCTGGTCTGTCATAATACAGAAGAGACAGTAGATCTAGCTGGTCTGTCATAATATAATAGACACAGTAGATCTAGCTGGTCTGTTATAATATAATAGAGACAGTAGATCTAGCTGGTCTGTCATAATACAATAGAGACAGTAGATCTAGCTGGTCTGTCATAATACAATAGAGACAGTAGATTTAGCTGCTCTGTCATACCATAATAGAGACATAGAGACAGTAGATTTAGCTGCTCTGTCATACCATAATAGAGACAGTAGATTTAGCTGGTCTGTCATAATATAATAGAGACCGTATATCTACCTGGTCTGTCATTTTATAATAGAGACAGTAGATCTAGCTGGTCTGTCATAATATAATAGAGACAGTAGATCTAGCTGGTCTGTCATAATATAATAGAGCCAGTAGATCTAGCTGGTCTGTCATAGTATAATAGGGACAGTAGATCTACCTGGTCTGTCAAAATATAATAGAGACTGTAGATCTAGCTGGTCTGTCATGATATAATAGAGACAGTAGATCTACCTGGTCTGTCAAAATATAATAGAGACAGTAGATCTACCTGGTCTGTCATTTTATAATAGAGACAGTAGATCTAGCTGGTCTGTCATAATATAATAGAGACAGTAGATCTAGCTGGTCTGTCATAATATAATAGAGCCAGTAGATCTAGCTGGTCTGTCATAGTATAATAGGGACAGTAGATCTACCTGGTCTGTCAAAATATAATAGAGACAGTATATCTACCTGGTCTGTCATTTTATAATAGAGACAGTATATCTAGCTGGTCTGTCATAATATAATAGAGACAGTAGATCTAGCTGGTCTGTCATAATATAATAGAGACAGTAGATCTAGCTGGTCTGTCATAGTATAATAGACAGTAGATCTAGCTGGTCTGTCATAATATAATAGACACAGTAGATCTAGCTGGTCTGTCATAATATAATCGAGACAGTATATCTACCTGGTCTGTCATAATATAATAGAGACAGTATATCTACCTGGTCTGTCATAATATAATAGAGACAGTATATCTACCTGGTCTGTCATAATACAGAAGAGACAGTAGATCTAGCTGGTCTGTCATAATATAATAGAGACAGTAGATCTAGCTGGTCTGTCATAGTATAATAGAGACAGTAGATCTACCTGGTCTGTCAAAATATAATAGAGACAGTAGATCTAGCTGGTCTGTCATAATATAATAGAGACAGTAGATCTAGCTGGTCTGTCATAATACAATAGAGACAGTAGATTTAGCTGGTCTGTCATAGCATAATAGAGACATAGAGACAGTAGATTTAGCTGGTCTTTCATAATATAAAAGAGACAGTAGATCTACCTGGTCTGTCATAATATAATAGAGACAGTAGATCTACCTGGTCTGTCATAATATAATAGAGACAGTAGATCTACCTGGTCTGTCAAAATATAATAGAGACAGTAGATTTAGTTGGTCTGTCATAATATAATAGAGACACTAGATCTAGCTGGTCTGTCATAATATAATAGAGACAGTAGATCTAGCTGGTCTGTCATATTATAATAGAGACAATTTATCTAGCTGGTCTGTCATAATACAATAGAGAATAGATCTAGCTGGTCTGTCATTTTATAATGGAGTCTGTATATCTACCTGGTCTGTTATAATATAATAGAGACAGTAGATCTAGCTGGTCTGTCATAATATAATAGAGACAGTAGATCTAGCTGGTCTGTCATATTATAATAGAGACAGTAGATATAGCTGGTCTGTCATATTATAATAGAGACAATTTATCTAGCTGGTCTGTCATAATACAATAGCGAGAATAGATCTAGCTGGTCTGTAATTTTATAATAGAGACAGTAGATCTAGCTGGTCTGTCATAATATAATAGAGACAGTAGATCTAGCTGGTCTGTCATAATACAATAGAGACAGTATATTTAGCTGGTCTGTCATAATATAATAGAGACAGTAGATCTGGCTGGTCTGTCATACTGTCATATTATAATTGAGACAATAGATCTAGCTGGTCTGTCATAATATAATAGAGACAGTAGATCTAGCTGGTCTGTCATAGTATAATAGGGACAGTAGATCTAGCTGGTCTGTCATAATGTCATATTATAATTGAGACAATAGATCTAGCTGGTCTGTCATAATATAATAGAGACAGTAGATCTAGCCGGTCTGTCATATTATAATAGAGACAGTAGATCTAGCTGGTCTGTCATATTATAATAGAGACAATTGATCTAGCTGGTCTGTCATAATACAATAGCGAGAATAGATCTAGCTGGTCTGTCATAATACAATAGAGACAGTAGATCTAGCTGGTCTGTCATAATAAAATAGACAGTATATCTAGCTGGTCTGTCATAATATAATAGACAGTAGATCTAGCTGGTCTGTCATAATATAATAGACACAGTAGATCTGGCTGGTCTGTCATAATATAATAGAGACAGTAGATTTACCTGGTCTGTCAAAATATAATAGAGACAGTAGATTTAGTTGGTCTGTCATAATATAATAGAGACACTAGATCTAGCTGGTCTGTCATAATATAATAGAGATAGTAGATCTAGCTGGTCTGTCATAATACAATAGAGACAGTAGATCTAGCTGGTCTGTCATAATATAATAGAGATAGTAGATCTAGCTGGTCTGTCATAATACAATAGAGACAGTAGATCTAGCTGGTCTGTCATAATGTCATGTTATAATAGAGACAATAGATCTAGCTGGTCTGTCATATTATAATAGAGACAATTGATCTAGCTGGTCTGTCATAATATAATAGAGAAGTAGATCTAGCTGGTCTGTCATTTTATAATAGAGACAGTAGATCTAGCTGGTCTGTCATAATATAATAGAGACAGTAGATCTAGCTGGTCTGTCATAATACAATAGAGACAGTAGATCTAGCTGGTCTGTCATAATAAAATAGAGACAGTAGATCTAGCTGGTCTGTCATAATATAATAGAGACAGTAGATCTAGCTGGTCTGTCATAATATAATAGAGACAGTAGATCTAGCTGGTCTGTCATAATATAATAGACACATAGATCTAGCTGGTCTGTCATAATATAATAGAGACAGTATATCTACCTGGTCTGTCATAATATAATAGAGACAGTATATAGCTGGTCTGTCATAATACAGAAGAGACAGTAGATCTAGCTGGTCTGTCATAATATAATAGACACAGTAGATCTAGCTGGTCTGTTATAATATAATAGAGACAGTAGATCTAGCTGGTCTGTCATAATACAATAGAGACAGTAGATCTAGCTGGTCTGTCATAATACAATAGAGACAGTAGATTTAGCTGCTCTGTCATACCATAATAGAGACATAGAGACAGTAGATCTAGCTGGTCTGTCATAATATAATAGAGACAGTAGATCTAGCTGGTCTGTCATAATATAATAGAGACAGTAGATCTAGCTGGTCTGTCATAATATAATAGAGACAGTAGATCTAGCTGGTCTGTCATAATATAATAGAGACAGTAGATCTAGCTGGTCTGTCATAATATAATAGACACAGTAGATCTAGCTGGTCTGTCATAATATAATAGAGACAGTAGATCTACCTGGTCTGTCATAATATAATAGAGACAGTAGATCTAGCTGGTCTGTCATAATATAATAGAGACAGTAGATCTACCTGGTCTGTCATAATATAATAGAGACAGTAGATTTAGCTGGTCTGTCATAATATAATAGAGACAGTAGATCTACCTGGTCTGTCATAATATAATAGAGACAGTAGATCTAGCTGGTCTGTCATAATATAATAGAGACAGTAGATCTACCTGGTCTGTCATAATATAATAGAGACAGTAGATCTACCTGGTCTGTCATATTATAATAGAGACAGTAGATCTAGCTGGTCTGTCATATTATAATAGAGACAATTGATCTAGCTGGTCTGTCATAATATAATAGAGACAGTAGATCTAGCTGGTCTGTCATAATATAATAGAGACAGTATATCTACCTGGTCTGTCATAATAATAAGAGACAGTAGATCTAGCTGGTCTGTCATAATATAATAGAGACAGTAGATCTACCTGGTCTGTCATAATATAATAGAGACAGTAGATTAGCTGGTCTGTCATAATATAATAGAGACACTAGATCTAGCTGGTCTGTCATAATATAATAGAGATAGTAGATCTAGCTGGTCTGTCATAATACAATAGAAACAGTAGATCTAGCTGGTCTGTCATAATGTCATATTATAATAGAGACAATAGATCTAGCTGGTCTGTCATAATATAATAGAGACAGTAGATCTAGCTGGTCTGTCATATTATAATAGAGACAGTAGATATAGCTGGTCTGTCATATTATAATAGAGACAATTTATCTAGCTGGTCTGTCATAATACAATAGCGAGAATAGATCTAGCTGGTCTGTCATTTTATAATGGAGTCTGTATATCTACCTGGTCTCTCATAATATAATAGAGACAGTAGATCTAGCTGGTCTGTCATAATACAATAGAGACAGTAGATCTAGCTGGTCTGTCATATTATAATAGAGACAATTTATCTAGCTGGTCTGTCATAATACAATAGCGAGAATAGATCTAGCTGGTCTGTCATTTTATAATGGAGTCTGTATATCTACCTGGTCTCTCATAATATAATAGAGACAGTAGATCTAGCTGGTCTGTCATAATACAATAGAGACAGTATATCTAGCTGGTCTGTCATATTATAATAGAGACAGTAGATCTAGCTGGTCTGTCATAATACAATAGAGACAGTAGATCTAGCTGGTCTGTCATAATACAATAGAGACAGTAGATTTAGCTGGTCTGTCATACCATAATAGAGACATAGAGACAGTAGATTTAGCTGGTCTGTCATAATATAATAGAGACAGTATATCTACCTGGTCTGTCATTTTATAATAGAGACAGTAGATCTAGCTGGTCTGTCATAATATAATAGAGACAGTAGATCTAGCTGGTCTGTCATAGTATAATAGGGACAGTAGATCTAGCTGGTCTGTCATAATGTCATATTATAATTTAGACAATAGATCTAGCTGGTCTGTCATAATATAATAGAGACAGTAGATCTAGCTGGTCTGTCATATTATAATAGAGACAGTAGATCTAGCTGGTCTGTCATATTATAATAGAGACAGTAGATCTAGCTGGTCTGTCATAATACAATAGCGAGAAAAGATCTAGCTGGTCTGTCATAATACAATAGAGACAGTAGATCTAGCTGGTCTGTCATAATAAAATAGACAGTATATCTAGCTGGTCTGTCATAATATAATAGACAGTAGATCTAGCTGGTCTGTCATAATATAATAGACACAGTAGATCTGGCTGGTCTGTCATAATATAATAGAGACAGTAGATTTACCTGGTCTGTCAAAATATAATAGAGACAGTAGATTAAGCTGGTCTGTCATAATATAATAGATACACTAGATCTAGCTGGTCTGTCATAATATAATAGAGATAGTAGATCTAGCTGGTCTGTCATAATACAATAGAGACAGTAGATCTAGCTGGTCTGTCATAATGTAATATTATAATAGAGACAATAGATCTAGCTGGTCTGTCATAGTATAATAGGGACAGTAGATCTACCTGGTCTGTCAAAATATAATAGCGACAGTAGATCTAGCTGGTCTGTCAAAATATAATAGAGACAGTAGATCTAGCTGGTCTGTCATAATATAATAGAGATAGTAGATCTAGCTGGTCTGTCATAATATAATAGAGACAGTAGATCTAGCTGGTCTGTCATAATGTCATATTATAATTGAGACAATAGATCTAGCTGGTCTGTCATAATATAATAGAGACAGTAGATCTAGCCGGTCTGTCATATTATAATAGAGACAATAGATCTAGCTGGTCCGTCATATTATAATAGAGACAATTGATCTAGCTGGTCTGTCATACAATAGCGAGAATAGATCTAGCTGGTCTGTCATTTTATAATGGAGACGGTATATCTACCTGGTCTCTCATAATATAATAGAGACAGTAGATCTAGCTGGTCTCTCATAATATAATAGAGACAGTAGATCTAGCTGGTCTGTCATAATAAAATAGACAGTAGATCTAGCTGGTCTGCATAATATAATAGACACAGTAGATCTAGCTGGTCTGTCATAATATAATAGACAGTAGATCTAGCTGGTCTGTCATAATATAATACACACAGTAGATCTAGCTGGTCTGTCATAATATAATAGAGACAGTATATCTACCTGGTCTGTCATAATATAATAGAGACAGTATATCGACCTGGTCTGTCATAATATAATACAGTATATCGACCTGGTCTGTCATAATACAGAAGAGACAGTAGATCTAGCTGGTCTGTCATAATATAATAGACACAGTAGATCTAGCTGGTCTGTTATAATATAATAGAGACAGTAGATCGAGCTGGTCTGTCATAATATAATAGAGACAGTAGATCTAGCTGGTCTGTCATAATACAATAGAGACAGTAGATTTAGCTGGTCTGTCATAGCATAATAGAGACATAGAGACAGTAGATTTAGCTGGTCTTTCATAATATAATAGAGACAGTAGATCTAGCTGGTCTGTCATAATATAATAGAGACAGTAGATCTAGCTGGTCTGTCATAATACAATAGAGACAGTAGATCTAGCTGGTCTGTCATATTATAATAGAGACAGTAGATATAGCTGGTCTGTCATATTATAATAGAGACAATTTATCTAGCTGGTCTGTCATAATACAATAGAGACAGTAGATCTAGCTGGTCTGTCATAATACAATAGAGACAGTAGATTTAGCTGGTCTGTCATACCATAATAGAGACATAGAGACAGTAGATTTAGCTGGTCTGTCATAATATAATAGAGACAGTATATCTACCTGGTCTGTCATTTTATAATAGAGACAGTAGATCTAGCTGGTCTGTCATAATATAATAGAGACAGTAGATCTAGCTGGTCTGTCATAGTATAATAGGGACAGTAGATCTAGCTGGTCTGTCATAATGTCATATTATAATTGAGACAATAGATCTAGCTGGTCTGTCATAATATAATAGAGACAGTAGATCTAGCCGGTCTGTCATATTATAATAGAGACAGTAGATCTAGCTGGTCTGTCATATTATAATAGAGACAGTAGATCTAGCTGGTCTGTCATAATACAATAGCGAGAATAGATCTAGCTGGTCTGTCATAATACAATAGAGACAGTAGATCTAGCTGGTCTGTCATAATAAAATAGACAGTATATCTAGCTGGTCTGTCATAATATAATAGACAGTAGATCTAGCTGGTCTGTCATAATATAATAGACACAGTAGATCTGGCTGGTCTGTCATAATATAATAGAGACAGTAGATTTACCTGGTCTGTCAAAATATAATAGAGACAGTAGATTAAGCTGGTCTGTCATAATATAATAGATACACTAGATCTAGCTGGTCTGTCATAATATAACAGAGATAGTAGATCTAGCTGGTCTGTCATAATACAATAGAGACAGTAGATCTAGCTGGTCTGTCATAATGTAATATTATAATAGAGACAATAGATCTAGCTGGTCTGTCATAGTATAATAGGGACAGTAGATCTACCTGGTCTGTCAAAATATAATAGCGACAGTAGATCTAGCTGGTCTGTCAAAATATAATAGAGACAGTAGATCTAGCTGGTCTGTCATAATATAATACAGATAGTAGATCTAGCTGGTCTGTCATAATACAATAGAGACAGTAGATCTAGCTGGTCTGTCATAATGTCATATTATAATTGAGACAATAGATCTAGCTGGTCTGTCATAATATAATAGAGACAGTAGATCTAGCCGGTCTGTCATATTATAATAGAGACAATAGATCTAGCTGGTCCGTCATATTATAATAGAGACAATTGATCTAGCTGGTCTGTCATAATATAATAGCGAGAATAGATCTAGCTGGTCTGTCATTTTATAATGGAGTCGGTATATCTACCTGGTCTCTCATAATATAATAGAGACAGTAGATCTAGCTGGTCTGTCATAATACAATAGAGACAGTAGATCTAGCTGGTCTGTCATAATAAAATAGACAGTAGATCTAGCTGGTCTGTCATAATATAATAGACACAGTAGATCTAGCTGGTCTGTCATAATATAATAGACAGTAGATCTAGCTGGTCTGTCATAATATAATAGACACAGTAGATCTAGCTGGTCTGTCATAATATAATAGAGACAGTATATCTACCTGGTCTGTCATAATATAATAGAGACAGTATATCGACCTGGTCTGTCATAATATAATAGACATTTACATTACATTTAAGTCATTTAGCAGACGCTCTTATCAGAGCGACTTACAAATTGGTGCATACACCTTATGACAACCAGTGGAACAGCCACTGCATCTAAATCTTGTTGGGGGGAGAAGGATTACCTACCCTTACTTACCCTATCCTAGGTATTCCTTGAAGAGGTGGGGTTTCAGGTGTCTCCGGAAGGTGGTGATTGACTCCGCTGTCCTGGCGTCGTGAGGGAGTTTGTTCCAATTGGGGGCCAGAGAGCGAACAGTTTTGATGGGCTGAGCGGGAACTGTACTTCCTCAGTGGTAGGGAGGCGAGCAGGCCAGAGGTGGATGAACGCAGTGCCCTTGTTTGGGTGTAGGGCCTGATCAGAGCCTGGAGGTACTGAGGTGCCGTTCCCCTCACAGCTCCGTAATAGAGACCATGGTCTTGTAGCTGGATCGAGTCATAATATAACTGGAAGCCAGTGGAGAGAGCGGAGGAGCGGGTCGTGAGAGAACTTGGGAAGGTTGAACACCAGACGGGCTGCATATTCTGGATGAGTTGTAGGGGTTTAATGGCACAGGCAGGGAGCCCAGCCATCAGCGAGTTGCAGTAATCAAGACGGGAGATGACAAGTGCCTGGATTAGGACCTGCGCCGCTTCCTGTGTGAGGCAGGGTAGATCTGCGGATGTTGTCATAACCTACAGGAACGGGACACCGCCTTGATGTTAGTTGAGAACGTCAGGGTGTTGTCCAGGATCACGCCAAGGTTCTTAGCGCTCTGGGAGGAGGACACAATGGAGTTGTCAACCGTGATGGCGAGATCATGGAACGGGCAGTCTGTCCCGGGAGGAAGAGGAGCTCCGTCTTGCTGAGGTTCAGCTTGAGGTGGTGATCCGTCATCCACACTGATATGTCTGCCAGACATGCAGAGATGCGATCTACCTGGTCATCAGAAGGGGGAAAGGAGAAGATTAATTGTGTGTCGTCTGCATAGCAATGATAGGAGAGACCATGTGAGGTTATGACAGAGCCAAGTGACTTGGTGTATAGCGAGAATAAGAGAGGGCCTAGAACAGAGCCCTGGGGACACCAGTGGTGAGAGCGCGTGGTGAGGAGACAGATTCTCGCCACGCCACCTGGTATAAGCGACCTGTCAGGTGGTCTGCAATAATATGGGCCGCGACGGAGATGCCCAACTCGGAGAGGGTGGAGAGGAGGATCTGATGGTTCACAGTATCGAAGGCAGCCGATAGGTCTAGAAGGATGAGAGCAGAGGAGAGAGAGTTAGCTTTAGCAGTGCGGAGCGCCTCCGTGATACAGAGAAGAGCAGTCTCAGTTGAATGACTAGTCTTGAAACCTGACTGATTTGGATCAAGAAGGTCATTCTGAGAGAGATAGAGTTCAGTAGAGCTGGCCAAGGACGGCACGCTCAAGAGTTTTGGAGAGAAAAGAGAGAAGGGATACTGGTCTGTAGTTGTTGACATCGGAGGGATCGAGTGTAGGTTTTTCAGAAGGGGTGCAACTCTCGTCTCTCATTGAAGAGGGGAGGGACGTAGATCAGCGGTCAGGGATGAGTTGATGAGCGAGGTGAGGTAGGGAGAAGGTCTCCGGAAATGGTCTGGAGAAGAGAGGAGGGGATAGGGTCAAGCGGGCAGGTTGTTGGGCGGCCGGCCGTCACAAGACGCGAGATTTCATCTGGAGAGAGAGGGGAGAAAGAGGTCAGAGCATAGGGTAGGGCAGTGTGAGCAGAACTAGCGGTGTCGTTTGACTTAGCAAACGAGGATCGGATGTCATCGATTCTTTCAAAATGGTTGACGATCATCTGCAGAGAGGGAGGAGGGAGATCTAGCTGGTCTTCAGGAGGGAGGAGAAGGTGGCAAAGAGCTTCCTAGGGTTGAGGCAGATGCTTGGAACTTAGAATGGTAGAAAGTGGCTTTAGTCATAAGAGACAGAGGAGGAAATCTAGAGGGTCTGTCATAAAGGATGCCAGTCCGCAGGGAGCTGGTCTTCCTCCATTTCCGCTCGGCTAGAGCCAGTATATCGACCTGGTCTGTCATAATACAGAAGAGACAGTAGATCTAGCTGGTCTGTCATAATATAATAGACACAGTAGATCTAGCTGGTCTGTTATAATATAATAGAGACAGTAGATCTAGCTGGTCTGTCATAATATAATAGAGACAGTAGATCAAGCTGGTCTGTCATAATACAATAGAGACAGTAGATTTAGCTGGTCTGTCATAGCATAATAGAGACATAGAGACAGTAGATTTAGCTGGTCTTTCATAATATAAAAGAGACAGTAGATCTACCTGGTCTGTCAAAATATAATAGAGACAGTAGATCTAGTTGGTCTGTCATAATATAATAGAGACACTAGATCTAGCTGGTCTGTCATAATATAATAGAGACAGTAGATCTACCTGGTCTGTCATAATATAATAGAGACAGTAGATCTACCTGGTCTGTCAAAATATAATAGAGACAGTAGATTTAGTTGGTCTGTCATAATATAATAGAGACACTAGATCTAGCTGGTCTGTCATAATATAATAGAGATAGTAGATCTAGCTGGTCTGTCATAATACAATAGAAACAGTAGATCTAGCTGGTCTGTCATAATGTCATATTATAATAGAGACAATAGATCTAGCTGGTCTGTCATAATATAATAGAGACAGTAGATCTAGCTGGTCTGTCATATTATAATAGAGACAGTAGATCTAGCTGGTCTGTCATAATGTCATATTATAATAGAGACAATTTATCTAGCTGGTCTGTCATAATACAATAGCGAGAATAGATCTAGCTGGTCTGTCATTTTATAATGGAGTCTGTTTATCTAGCTGGTCTCTCATAATATAATAGAGACAGTAGATCTAGCTGGTCTGTCATAATACAATAGAGACAGTAGATCTAGCTGGTCTGTCATAATACAATAGAGACAGTAGATTTAGCTGGTCTGTCATATTATAATAGAGACAATTTATCTAGCTGGTCTGTCATAATACAATAGCGAGAATAGATCTAGCTGGTCTGTCATATTATAATGGAGTCTGTATATCTACCTGGTCTCTCATAATATAATAGAGACAGTAGATCTAGCTGGTCTGTCATAATACAATAGAGACAGTAGATCTAGCTGGTCTGTCATAATACAATAGAGACAGTAGATTTAGCTGGTCTGTCATACCATAATAGAGACATAGAGACAGTAGATTTAGCTGGTCTGTCATAATATAATAGAGACAGTATATCTACCTGGTCTGTCATTTTATAATAGAGACAGTAGATCTAGCTGGTCTGTCATAATATAATAGAGACAGTAGATCTAGCTGGTCTGTCAAATGTATAATAGTGACAGTAGATCTAGCTGGTCTGTCATAATATAATAGAGACAGTAGATCTAGCCGGTCTGTCATATTATAATAGAGACAGTAGATCTAGCTGGTCTGTCATATTATAATAGAGACAGTAGATCTAGCTGGTCTGTCATAATACAATAGCGAGAATAGATCTAGCTGGTCTGTCATAATACAATAGAGACAGTAGATCTAGCTGGTCTGTCATAATAAAATAGACAGTATATCTAGCTGGTCTGTCATAATATAATAGACAGTAGATCTAGCTGGTCTGTCATAATATAATAGACACAGTAGATCTGGCTGGTCTGTCATAATATAATAGAGACAGTAGATTTACCTGGTCTGTCAAAATATAATAGAGACAGTAGATTTAGTTGCTCTGTCATAATATAATAGATACACTAGATCTAGCTGGTCTGTCATAATATAATAGAGATAGTAGATCTAGCTGGTCTGTCATAATACAATAGAGACAGTAGATCTAGCTGGTCTGTCATAATGTAATATTATAATAGAGACAATAGATCTAGCTGGTCTGTCATAGTATAATAGGGACAGTAGATCTACCTGGTCTGTCATAATATAATAGAGACAGTAGATCTAGCTGGTCTGTCATAATATAATAGAGATAGTAGATCTAGCTGGTCTGTCATAATATAATAGAGACAGTAGATCTAGCTGGTCTGTCATAATGTCATATTATAATTGAGACAATAGATCTAGCTGGTCTGTCATAATATAATAGAGACAGTAGATCTACCTGGTCTGTCATAATATAATAGAGACAGTAGATCTAGCTGGTCTGTCATAATATAATAGAGACAGTAGATCTAGCTGGTCTGTCATAATATAATAGAGATAGTAGATCTAGCTGGTCTGTCATAATACAATAGAGACAGTAGATCTAGCTGGTCTGTCATAATGTCATATTATAATTGAGACAATAGATCTAGCTGGTCTGTCATAATATAATAGAGACAGTAGATCTAGCTGGTCTGTCATATTATAATAGAGACAATAGATCTAGCTGGTCCGTCATAATATAATAGAGACAATTGATCTAGCTGGTCTGTCATAATACAATAGAGACAATAGATCTAGCTGGTCTGTCATTTTATAATGGAGACAGTATATCTACCTGGTCTGTCATATTATAATAGAGACAGTAGATCTAGCTGGTCTGTCATAATACAATAGAGACAGTAGATCTAGCTGGTCTGTCATAATAAAATAGACAGTAGATCTAGCTGGTCTGTCATAATATAATAGACACAGTAGATCTAGCTGGTCTGTCATAATATAATAGACAGTAGATCTAGCTGGTCTGTCATAATATAATAGACACAGTAGATCTAGCTGGTCTGTCATAATATAATAGAGACAGTATATCTACCTGGTCTGTCATAATATAATAGAGACAGTATATCTACCTGGTCTGTCATAATATAATAGACACAGTATATCTACCTGGTCTGTCATAATACAGAAGAGAGACAGTAGATCTAGCTGGTCTGTCATAATATAATAGACACAGTAGATCTAGCTGGTCTGTTATAATATAATAGAGACAGTAGATCTAGCTGGTCTGTCATAATATAATAGAGACAGTAGATCTAGCTGGTCTGTCATAATACAATAGAGACAGTAGATTTAGCTGGTCTGTCATAGCATAATAGAGACATAGAGACAGTAGATTTAGCTGGTCTTTCATAATATAAAAGAGACAGTAGATCTACCTGGTCTGTCATAATATAATAGAGACAGTAGATTTAGCTGGTCTTTCATAATATAAAAGAGACAGTAGATCTACCTGGTCTGTCATAATATAATAGAGACAGTAGATCTACCTGGTCTGTCATAATATAATAGAGACAGTAGATCTACCTGGTCTGTCAAAATATAATAGAGACAGTAGATTTAGTTGGTCTGTCATAATATAATAGAGACACTAGATCTAGCTGGTCTGTCATAATATAATAGAGATAGTAGATCTAGCTGGTCTGTCATAATACAATAGAAACAGTAGATCTAGCTGGTCTGTCATAATGTCATATTATAATAGAGACAATAGATCTAGCTGGTCTGTCATAGTATAATAGAGACAGTAGATCTACCTGGTCTGTCAAAATATAATAGAGACAGTAGATCTAGCTGGTCTGTCATAATATAATAGAGATAGTAGATCTAGCTGGTCTGTCATAATACAATAGAGACAGTAGATCTAGCTGGTCTGTCATAATGTCATATTATAATTGAGACAATAGATCTAGCTGGTCTGTCATAATATAATAGAGACAGTAGATCTAGCTGGTCTGTCATATTATAATAGAGACAATAGATCTAGCTGGTCTGTCATATTATAATAGAGACAATTGATCTAGCTGGTCTGTCATAATACAATAGCGAGAATAGATCTAGCTGGTCTGTCATTTTATAATGGAGTCGGTATATCTACCTGGTCTCTCATAATATAATAGAGACAGTAGATCTAGCTGGTCTGTCATAATATAATAGAGACAGTAGATCTAGCTGGTCTGTCTGTCATAATAAAATAGACAGTAGATCTAGCTGGTCTGTCATAATATAATAGACACAGTAGATCTAGCTGGTCTGTCATAATATAATAGACAGTAGATCTAGCTGGTCTGTCATAATATAATAGACACAGTAGATCTAGCTGGTCTGTCATAATATAATAGAGACAGTATATCTACCTGGTCTGTCATAATATAATAGAGACAGTATATCTAGCTGGTCTGTCATAATATAATAGAGACAGTATATCGACCTGGTCTGTCATAATACAGAAGAGACAGTAGATCTAGCTGGTCTGTCATAATATAATAGACACAGTAGATCTAGCTGGTCTGTTATAATATAATAGAGACAGTAGATCTAGCTGGTCTGTCATAATACAATAGAGACAGTAGATTTAGCTGCTCTGTCATACCATAATAGAGACATAGAGACAGTAGATTTAGCTGGTCTGTCATAATATAATAGAGACAGTATATCTACCTGGTCTGTCATTTTATAATAGAGACAGTAGATCTAGCTGGTCTGTCATAATATAATAGAGACAGTAGATCTAGCTGGTCTGTCATAATATAATAGAGACAGTATATCTACCTGGTCTGTCATTTTATAATAGAGACAGTAGATCTAGCTGGTCTGTCATAATATAATAGAGATAGTAGATCTCGCTGGTCTGTCATAATACAATAGAGACAGTAGATCTAGCTGGTCTGTCATAATGTCATATTATAATTGAGACAATAGATCTAGCTGGTCTGTCATAATATAATAGAGACAGTAGATCTAGCCGGTCTGTCATATTATAATAGAGACAATAGATCTAGCTGGTCCGTCATATTATAATAGAGACAATTGATCTAGCTGGTCTGTCATAATACAATAGCGAGAATAGATCTAGCTGGTCTGTCATTTTATAATGGAGTCGGTATATCTACCTGGTCTCTCATAATATAATAGAGACAGTAGATCTAGCTGGTCTGTCATAATACAATAGAGACAGTAGATCTAGCTGGTCTGTCATAATAAAATAGACAGTAGATCTACCTGGTCTGTCAAAATATAATAGCGACAGTAGGTCTAGCTGGTCTGTCATAATATAATAGAGACAGTAGATCTACCTGGTCTGTCAAAATATAATAGAGACAGTAGATTTAGTTGGTCTGTCATAATATAATAGAGACACTAGATCTAGCAGGTCTGTCATAATATAATAGAGATAGTAGATCTAGCTGGTCTGTCATAATACAATAGAGACAGTAAATCTAGCTGGTCTGTCATAATGTCATATTATAATTGAGACAATAGATCGAGCTGGTCTGTCATAATATAATAGAGACACTAGATCTAGCCGGTCTGTCATGTTATAATAGACACAATAGATCTAGCTGGTCTGTCATATTATAATAGAGACAATTGATCTAGCTGGTCTGTCATAATACAATAGCGAGAATAGATCTAGCTGGTCTGTCATTTTATAATGGAGTCGGTATATCTACCTGGTCTGTCATATTATAATAGAGACAGTAGATCTAGCTGGTCTGTCATATTATAATAGAGACAATTGATCTAGCTGGTCTGTCATAATACAATAGCGAGAATAGATCTAGCTGGTCTGTCATAATAAAATAGACAGTATATCTAGCTGGTCTGTCATAATATAATAGACAGTAGATCTAGCTGGTCTGACATAATATAATAGACACAGTAGATCTGGCTGGTCTGTCATAATATAATAGAGACAGTAGATTTACCTGGTCTGTCAAAATATAATAGAGACAGTAGATTTAGTTGGTCTGTCATAATATAATAGAGACACTAGATCTAGCTGGTCTGTCATAATACAATAGAGACAGTAGATCTAGCTGGTCTGTCATAATGTAATATTATAATAGAGACAATAGATCTAGCTGGTCTGTCATAGTATAATAGGGACAGTAGATCTACCTGGTCTGTCAAAATATAATAGCGACAGTAGATCTAGCTGGTCTGTCATAATATAATAGAGATAGTAGATCTAGCTGGTCTGTCATAATACAATAGAGACAGTAGTTCTAGCTGGTCTGTCATAATGTCATATTATAATTGAGACAATAGATCTAGCTGGTCTGTCATAATATAATAGAGACAGTAGATCTAGCGGGTCTGTCATATTATAATAGAGACAATAGATCTAGCTGGTCCGTCATATTATAATAGAGACAATTGATCTAGCTGGTCTGTCATAATACAATAGCGAGAATAGATCTAGCTGGTCTGTCATTTTATAATGGAGTCGGTATATCTACCTGGTCTCTCATAATATAATAGAGACAGTAGATCTAGCTGGTCTGTCATAATACAATAGAGACAGTAGATCTAGCTGGTCTGTCATAATATAATAGCGACAGTAGATCTAGCTGGTCTGTCATAATATAATAGAGACAGTAGATCTAGCCGGTCTGTCATATTATAATAGAGACAATAGATCTAGCTGGTCCGTCATATTATAATAGAGACAATTGATCTAGCTGGTCTGTCATAATACAATAGCGAGAATAGATCTAGCTGGTCTGTCATTTTATAATGGAGTCGGTATATCTACCTGGTCTCTCATAATATAATAGAGACAGTAGATCTAGCTGGTCTGTCATAATACAATAGAGACAGTAGATCTAGCTGGTCTGTCATAATACAATAGAAACAGTAGATCTAGCTGGTCTGTCATAATGTCATATTATAATAGAGACAATAGATCTAGCTGGTCTGTCATAATATAATAGAGACAGTAGATCTAGCTGGTCTGTCATATTATAATAGAGACAGTAGATCTAGCTGGTCTGTCATAATGTCATATTATAATAGAGACAATTTATCTAGCTGGTCTGTCATAATACAATAGCGAGAATAGATCTAGCTGGTCTGTCATTTTATAATGGAGTCTGTATATCTACCTGGTCTCTCATAATATAATAGAGACAGTAGATCTAGCTGGTCTGTCATAATACAATAGAGACAGTAGATCTAGCTGGTCTGTCATATTATAATAGAGACAGTAGATATAGCTGGTCTGTCATATTATAATAGAGACAGTATATCTAGCTGGTCTGTCATAATATAATAGAGACAGTAGATCTAGCTGGTCTGTCATACCATATAATAGAGACAGTAGATTTAGCTGGTCTGTCATAATATAATAGAGACAGTAGATCTAGCTGGTCTGTCATAATATAATAGAGACAGTAGATCTAGCTGGTCTGTCATAATATAATAGAGACAGTAGATCTAGCTGGTCTGTCATAATAATAGATAGAAACAGTAGATCTAGCTGGTCTGTCATAATATAATAGAGACAGTAGATCTAGCCGGTCTGTCATATTATAATAGAGACAGTAGATCTAGCTGGTCTGTCATATTATAATAGAGACAGTAGATCTAGCTGGTCTGTCATAATATAATAGGGACAGTAGATCTAGCTGGTCTGTCATAATATAATAGAGACAGTAGATCTAGCTGGTCTGTCATAATATAATAGAGACAGTAGATCTAGCTGGTCTGTCATATTATATAAGCTGGTCTGTCATAATACAATAGTAGATCTAGCTGGTCTGTCATAATATAATAGAGACAGTAGATCTAGCTGGTCTGTCATAATATAATAGAGACAGTAGATCTAGCTGGTCTGTCATAATATAATAGAGACAGTAGATCTAGCTGGTCTGTCATAATATAATAGACACAGTAGATCTAGCTGGTCTGTCATAATATAATAGAGACAGTAGATTTACCTGGTCTGTCAAAATATAATAGAGACAGTAGATCTAGTTGGTCTGTCATAATATAATAGAGACACTAGATCTAGCTGGTCTGTCATAATATAATAGAGATAGTAGATCTAGCTGGTCTGTCATAATATAATAGAGACAGTAGATCTAGCTGGTCTGTCATAATGTAATATTATAATAGAGACAATAGATCTAGCTGGTCTGTCATAGTATAATAGGGACAGTAGATCTAGCTGGTCTGTCATAATATAATAGAGACAGTAGATCTAGCTGGTCTGTCATAATATAATATAATAGAGATAGTAGATCTAGCTGGTCTGTCATAATACAATAGAGACAGTAGATCTAGCTGGTCTGTCATAATGTCTTATTATAATTGAGACAATAGATCTAGCTGGTCTGTCATAATATAATAGAGACAGTAGATCTAGCCGGTCTGTCATATTATAATAGAGACAATAGATCTAGCTGGTCCCCTATTATAATAGAGACAATAGATCTAGCTGGTCTGTCATAATATAATAGTGAGAATAGATCTAGCTGGTCTGTCATTTTATAATGGACGGTAGATCTACCTGGTCTGTCATAATATAATAGAGACAGTAGATCTAGCTGGTCTGTCATAATATAATAGAGACAGTAGATCTAGCTGGTCTGTCATAATAAAATAGAGACGTAGATCTAGCTGGTCTGTCATAATATAATAGACACAGTAGATCTAGCTGGTCTGTCATAATATAATAGACAGTAGATCTAGCTGGTCTGTCATAATATAATAGACACAGTAGATCTAGCTGGTCTGTCATAATATAATAGAGACAGTAGATCTGTCATAATATAATAGAGACAGTATATCTAGCTGGTCTGTCATAATATAATAGAGACAGTAGATCTAGCCTGGTCTGTCATAATATAATAGAGACAGTATATCGAGCCTGGTCTGTCATAATATAAGAAGAGACAGTAGATCTAGCTGGTCTGTCAAAATATAATAGAGACAGTAGATTTAGTTGGTCTGTCATAATATAATAGATACACTAGATCTAGCTGGTCTGTCATAATACAATAGAGACAGTAGATTTAGCTGGTCTGTCATACCATAATAGAGACATAGAGACAGTAGATTTAGCTGGTCTGTCATAATATAATAGAGACAGTATATCTACCTGGTCTGTCATTTTATAATAGAGACAGTAGATCTAGCTGGTCTGTCATAATATAATAGAGATAGTAGATCTCGCTGGTCTGTCATAATACAATAGAGACAGTAGATCTAGCTGGTCTGTCATAATGTCATATTATAACAATAGATCTAGCTGGTCTGTCATAGACAATAGATCTAGCTGGTCTGTCATAATATAATAGAGACAGTAGAGGGTCAGTAATCTAGCTGGTCTGTCATAATAGAATAGAAGATTCAGCTGGTCTGTCATATTATAATAGAGACTGATCTAGCTGGTCTGTCATAATACAATAGCACAATAGATCTAGCTGGTCTGTCATAATATAATGGAGTCAGTAGATCTACCTGGTCTGTCATATTATAATAGAGACAGTAGATTTAGCTGGTCTGTCATAATATAATAGAGACACTAGATCTAGCTGGTCTGTCATAATATAATAGAGACAGTAGATCTAGCTGGTCTGTCATAATACAATAGAGACAGTAGATCTAGCTGGTCTGTCATAATATTATAATAGAGACAATAGATCTAGCTGGTCTGTCATAATATAATAGAGACAGTAGATCTACCTGGTCTGTCAAAATATAATAGAGACAGTAGATCTAGCTGGTCTGTCATAATATAATAGAGATAGTAGATCTAGCTGGTCTGTCATAATACAATAGAGACAGTAGATCTAGCTGGTCTGTCATAATGTCTTATTATAATTGAGACAATAGATCTAGCTGGTCTGTCATAATATAATAGAGACAGTAGATCTAGCCGGTCTGTCATATTATAATAGAGACAATAGATCTAGCTGGTCTGTCATATTATAATAGAGACAATTGATCTAGCTGGTCTGTCATAATACAATAGCGAGAATAGATCTAGCTGGTCTGTCATTTTATAATGGAGTCGGTATATCTACCTGGTCTCTCATAATATAATAGAGACAGTAGATCTAGCTGGTCTGTCATAATACAATAGAGACAGTAGATCTAGCTGGTCTGTCATAATATAATAGAGACAGTAGATCTAGCTGGTCTGTCATAATATAATAGAGACAGTAGATCTAGCTGGTCTGTCATAATATAATAGACAGTAGATCTAGCTGGTCTGTCATAATATAATAGACACAGTAGATCTAGCTGGTCTGTCATAATATAATAGAGACAGTATATCTACCTGGTCTGTCATAATATAATAGAGACAGTAGATCGAGTTGGTCTGTCATAATATAATAGAGACAGTATATCGACCTGGTCTGTCATAATACAAAGAGACAGTAGATCTAGCTGGTCTGTCATAATATAATAGACACAGTAGATCTAGCTGGTCTGTTATAATATAATAGAGACAGTAGATCTAGCTGGTCTGTCATAATACAATAGAGACAGTAGATTTAGCTGGTCTGTCATACCATAATAGAGACATAGAGACAGTAGATTTAGCTGGTCTGTCATAATATAATAGAGACAGTATATCTACCTGGTCTGTCATTTTATAATAGAGACAGTAGATCTAGCTGGTCTGTCATAATATAATAGAGATAGTAGATCTAGCTGGTCTGTCATAATACAATAGAGACAGTAGATCTAGCTGGTCTGTCATAATGTCATATTATAATTGAGACAATAGATCTAGCTGGTCTGTCATAATATAATAGAGACAGTAGATCTAGCCGGTCTGTCATATTATAATAGAGACAATAGATCTAGCTGGTCCGTCATATTATAATAGAGACAATTGATCTAGCTGGTCTGTCATAATACAATAGCGAGAATAGATCTAGCTGGTCTGTCATTTTATAATGGAGTCGGTATATCTACCTGGTCTCTCATAATATAATAGAGACAGTAGATCTAGCTGGTCTGTCATAATACAATAGAGACAGTAGATCTAGCTGGTCTGTCATAATAAAATAGACAGTAGATCTACCTGGTCTGTCAAAATATAATAGCGACAGTAGATCTAGCTGGTCTGTCATAATATAATAGAGACAGTAGATCTACCTGGTCTGTCAAAATATAATAGAGACAGTAGATTTAGTTGGTCTGTCATAATATAATAGAGACACTAGATCTAGCTGGTCTGTCATAATATAATAGAGATAGTAGATCTAGCTGGTCTGTCATAATACAATAGAGACAGTAAATCTAGCTGGTCTGTCATAATGTCATATTATAATTGAGACAATAGATCGAGCTGGTCTGTCATAATATAATAGAGACACTAGATCTAGCCGGTCTGTCATGTTATAATAGACACAATAGATCTAGCTGGTCTGTCATATTATAATAGAGACAATTGATCTAGCTGGTCTGTCATAATACAATAGCGAGAATAGATCTAGCTGGTCTGTCATTTTATAATGGAGTCGGTATATCTACCTGGTCTCTCATAATATAATAGAGACAGTAGATCTAGCTGGTCTGTCATAATATAATAGAGACAATTGATCTAGCTGGTCTGTCAAAATATAATAGAGACAGTAGATCTAGCTGGTCTGTCATAATAAAATAGACAGTATATCTAGCTGGTCTGTCATAATATAATAGACAGTAGATCTAGCTGGTCTGTCATAATATAATAGACACAGTAGATCTGGCTGGTCTGTCATAATATAATAGAGACAGTAGATTTACCTGGTCTGTCAAAATATAATAGAGACAGTAGATTTAGTTGGTCTGTCATAATATAATAGAGATAGTAGATCTAGCTGGTCTGTCATAATACAATAGAGACAGTAGATCTAGCTGGTCTGTCATAATGTAATATTATAATAGAGACAATAGATCTAGCTGGTCTGTCATAGTATAATAGGGACAGTAGATCTACCTGGTCTGTCAAAATATAATAGCGACAGTAGATCTAGCTGGTCTGTCATAATATAATAGAGATAGTAGATCTAGCTGGTCTGTCATAATACAATAGAGACAGTAGTTCTAGCTGGTCTGTCATAATGTCATATTATAATTGAGACAATAGATCTAGCTGGTCTGTCATAATATAATAGAGACAGTAGATCTAGCCGGTCTGTCATATTATAATAGAGACAATAGATCTAGCTGGTCCGTCATATTATAATAGAGACAATTGATCTAGCTGGTCTGTCATAATACAATAGCGAGAATAGATCTAGCTGGTCTGTCATTTTATAATGGAGTCGGTATATCTACCTGGTCTCTCATAATATAATAGAGACAGTAGATCTAGCTGGTCTGTCATAATACAATAGAGACAGTAGATCTAGCTGGTCTGTCATAATAAAATAGACAGTAGATCTAGCTGGTCTGTCATAATATAATAGACACAGTAGATCTAGCTGGTCTGTCATAATATAATAGACAGTAGATCTAGCTGGTCTGTCATAATATAATAGACACAGTAGATCTAGCTGGTCTGTCATAATATAATAGAGACAGTATATCTACCTGGTCTGTCATAATATAATAGAGACAGTATATCGACCTGGTCTGTCATAATATAATAGAGACAGTATATCGACCTGGTCTGTCATAATACAGAAGAGACAGTAGATCTAGCTGGTCTGTCATAATATAATAGAGACAGTAGATCTAGCTGGTCTGTCATAATATAATAGAGACAGTAGATCTACCTGGTCTGTCATTTTATAATAGAGACAGTAGATCTAGCTGGTCTGTCATAATATAATAGAGATAGTAGATCTCGCTGGTCTGTCATAATACAATAGAGACAGTAGATCTAGCTGGTCTGTCATAATGTCATATTATAATTGAGACAATAGATCGAGCTGGTCTGTCATAATATAATAGAGACACTAGATCTAGCCGGTCTGTCATGTTATAATAGACACAATAGATCTAGCTGGTCTGTCATATTATAATAGAGACAATTGATCTAGCTGGTCTGTCATAATACAATAGCGAGAATAGATCTAGCTGGTCTGTCATTTTATAATGGAGTCGGTATATCTACCTGGTCTCTCATAATATAATAGAGACAGTAGATCTAGCTGGTCTGTCATAATACAATAGAGACAGTAGATCTAGCTGGTCTGTCATAATAAAATAGACAGTAGATCTAGCTGGTCTGTCATAATATAGTAGAGACAGTAGATCTAGCTGGTCTGTCATAATAAAATAGACAGTATATCTAGCTGGTCTGTCATAATATAATAGACAGTAGATCTAGCTGGTCTGTCATAATATAATAGACACAGTAGATCTGGCTGGTCTGTCATAATATAATAGAGACAGTAGATTTAGTTGGTCTGTCATAATATAATAGAGATAGTAGATCTAGCTGGTCTGTCATAATACAATAGAGACAGTCGATCTAGCTGGTCTGTCATAATATAATAGAGACAGTAGATCTAGCTGGTCTGTCAAAGTATAATAGGGACAGTAGATCTACCTGGTCTGTCAAAATATAATAGAGACAGTAGATCTAGCTGGTCTGTCATAATATAATAGAGATAGTAGATCTAGCTGGTCTGTCATAATACAATAGAGACAGTAGTTCTAGCTGGTCTGTCATAATGTCATATTATAATTGAGACAATAGATCTAGCTGGTCTGTCATAATATAATAGAGACAGTAGATCTAGCCGGTCTGTCATATTATAATAGAGACAATAGATCTAGCTGGTCCGTCATATTATAATAGAGACAATTGATCTAGCTGGTCTGTCATAATACAATAGCGAGAATAGATCTAGCTGGTCTGTCATTTTATAATGGAGTCGGTATATCTACCTGGTCTCTCATAATATAATAGAGACAGTAGATCTAGCTGGTCTGTCATAATACAATAGAGACAGTAGATCTAGCTGGTCTGTCATAATAAAATAGACAGTAGATCTAGCTGGTCTGTCATAATATAATAGACACAGTAGATCTAGCTGGTCTGTCATAATATAATAGACAGTAGATCTAGCTGGTCTGTCATAATATAATAGACACAGTAGATCTAGCTGGTCTGTCATAATATAATAGAGACAGTATATCTACCTGGTCTGTCATAATATAATAGAGACAGTATATCGACCTGGTCTGTCATAATATAATAGAGACAGTATATCGACCTGGTCTGTCATAATACAGAAGAGACAGTAGATCTAGCTGGTCTGTCATAATATAATAGAGACATAGAGACTGTAGATCTAGCTGGTCTGTCATAATATAATAGAGACAGTAGATCTACCTGGTCTGTCATTTTATAATAGAGACAGTAGATCTAGCTGGTCTGTCATAATATAATAGAGATAGTAGATCTCGCTGGTCTGTCATAATACAATAGAGACAGTAGATCTAGCTGGTCTGTCATAATGTCATATTATAATTGAGACAATAGATCGAGCTGGTCTGTCATAATATAATAGAGACACTAGATCTAGCCGGTCTGTCATGTTATAATAGACACAATAGATCTAGCTGGTCTGTCATATTATAATAGAGACAATTGATCTAGCTGGTCTGTCATAATACAATAGCGAGAATAGATCTAGCTGGTCTGTCATTTTATAATGGAGTCGGTATATCTACCTGGTCTCTCATAATATAATAGAGACAGTAGATCTAGCTGGTCTGTCATAATACAATAGAGACAGTAGATCTAGCTGGTCTGTCATAATAAAATAGACAGTAGATCTAGCTGGTCTGTCAAAATATAATAGAGACAGTAGATCTAGCTGGTCTGTCATAATAAAATAGACAGTATATCTAGCTGG
>NW_026287145.1:0-45000 GCF_023373465.1 Oncorhynchus keta | reverse complement strand
AAATAGGAGCCTGTGGATGCGACTTTTTTTTTACATGCTCTACTTGTTGCCCATCACGAGAGAGGCTATGACACGAAGGGACCACTAGCCCCTCGGGAAGTATTTTTTATCATTTTTTGAAAATTACAGATTTTGGTCGAAAAAATGACAAGAGTCCCCACTTTTCTCAGCCGTGCACCTGGTGATTGAAAACGTGCACCTGGGAACCTAAAATTACATTAGCGGTGTTCCAAAAAGTCATGCCCGCTATGGAGCACCCTAACACGGACCTTTATCCATGGGGGACCCTATACATCCGTGCACCTGGTGATTGAAAATGTGCACCTGGGAACCTGAAAAATTAAAATATGGTCCTAAATGCACCTGCCGGTGTTCCTGATATTTATGCCCGCTATAGGAGCACCCTACTACGGCCCTCTATCCATGGGGGCCCTCCCTGAGTGCTTTATGGACACTTTGTGAGATTTCGGTGGATGAGGATTAGGATCCACTGTGCAACTGGTGATTGAAAACGTGCACCTGGGAACCTAAAATTACATTAGCGGTGTTCCAAAAATTCATGCCCGCTATGGAGCACCCTAACACGGACCTTTATCCATGGGGGACCCTATACATCCGTGCACCTGGTGATTGAAAATGTGCACCTGGGAACCCAAAAATGAAATACTGTCCGGTTACTGTGTGCGCCGCTATGTTGGGCTATATGCCGGTACACCAAAACGTGAATAAATCAAAAAGTACACATTCAATCTGGATGGGGTTTTTTTAAACGAAAGGGCACACATAGACGGGCAATGTCATGTAATTAATTAACCGTTTTTGTATAGAACCTTTTAATAGAAAAATGTGTTTATAGTTTGGGCTATACAAGCACATTTTACTGGAAACATAGGTTCCTACCAGGGCATTTTGATTTTTACAGTCTCTACTTGTTGTCCATTGAGAGAGAGGGAATGACACGAAAGATGGGACCTGTAGCCCGTCGGGAAGTATTTTTAATCATTTCTTGAAAATTACAGATTTTGGGCTATAAAAGTACATGTTACTGGAAACATAGGTTCCTACCAGGGCATTTTGTTTTTTACATTCTCTACTTGTTGCCCATTGAGAGAGAGGCTATCACACGAAATATGGGACCTCTAGCACTTCGGGAAGTATGTTTAATATTTTTTTGAATAATGGAATTGGGCCGGAAAAATAAATAGCCGTGCAACTGGTAACCCAAAATAATCTCCTCATTTAAAGTAGTCACCTTGCAAGGTGTTTCAAGGTAGGCACCTGGCAACTTAAAAATACTCTCCTAAATGCACTTACCGGTCATTATGATATTAATGCCCACTATGGGAGTATCATAATACGGCCCTCTATCCATGGGCGCCCTCATACATCCGTGCACCTGGTGATTGATAATGTGCACCTGGGAACCTGAACATTAAAGTATGGTCCTAAATGCACGTTTCGGTCATTCTGATCAAATCAAATCAAATCAAATCAAATGTATTTATATAGCCCTTCGTACATCAGCTGATATCTCAAAGTGCTGTACAGAAACCCAGCCTAAAACCCCAAACAGCAAACAATGCAGGTGTAAAAGCACGGTGGCTAGGAAAAACTCCCTAGAAAGGCCAAAACCTAGGAAGAAACCTAGAGAGGAACCGGGCTATGTGGGGTGGCCAGTCCTCTTCTGGCTGTGCCGGGTAGAGATTATAACAGAACATGACCAAGATGTTCAAATGTTCATAAATGACCAGCATGGTCGAATAATAATAAAGCAGAACAGTTGAAACTGGAGCAGCAGCACAGTTGCTCCAGAGCCTTTCCGTTCACCTTCCCACTCCTGGGCCAGACTACACTCAATCATATGACCCACTGAAGAGATGAGTCTTCAGTAAAGACTTAAAGGTTGAGACCGAGTTTGCGTCTCTGACATGGGTAGGCAGACCGTTCCATAAAAATGGAGCTCTATAGGAGAAAGCCCTGCCTCCAGCTGTTTGCTTAGAAATTCTAGGGACAATTAGGAGGCCTGCGTCTTGTGACCGTAGCGTACGTGTAGGTATGTACGGCAGGACCAAATCAGAGAGGTAGGTAGGAGCAAGCCCATGTAATGCTTTGTAGGTTAGCAGTAAAACCTTGAAATCAGCCCTTGCTTTGACAGGAAGCCAGTGTAGAGAGGCTAGCACTGGAGTAATATGATCAAATTTTTGGTTCTAGTCAGGATTCTAGCAGCCGTATTTAGCACTAACTGAAGTTTATTTAGTGCTTTATCCGGGTAGCCGGAAAATAGAGCATTGCAGTAGTCTAACCTAGAAGTGACAAAAGCATGGATTAATTTTTCTGCATCATTTTTGGACAGAAAGTTTCTGATTTTTGCAATGTTACGTAGATGGAAAAAAGCTGTCCTCGAAATGGTCTTGATATGTTCTTCAAAAGAGAGATCAGGGTCCAGAGTAACGCCGAGGTCCTTCACAGTTTTATTTGAGACGACTGTACAACCATTAAGATTAATTGTCAGATTCAACAGAAGATCTCTTTGTTTCTTGGGACCTAGAACAAGCATCTCTGTTTTGTCCGAGTTTAATAGTAGAAAGTTTGCAGCCATCCACTTCCTTATGTCTGAAACACATGCTTCTAGCGAGGGCAATTTTGGGGCTTCACCATGTTTCATTGAAATGTACAGCTGTGTGTCATCCGCATAGCAGTGAAAGTTTACATTATGTTTTCGAATAACATCCCCAAGAGGTAAAATATATAGTGAAAACAATAGTGGTCCTAAAACAGAACCTTGAGGAACACCGAAATGTACAGTTGATTTGTCAGAGGACAAACCATTCACAGAGACAAACTGATATCTTTCCGACAGATAAGACCTAAACCAGGCCAGAACATGTCCGTGTAGACCAATTTGGGTTTCCAATCTCTCCAAAAGAATGTGGTGATCGATGGTATCAAAAGCAGCACTAAGGTCTAGGAGAACGAGGACAGATGCAGAGCCTCGGTCTGATGCCATTAAAAGCTAATTTACCACCTTCACAAGTGCAGTCTCAGTGCTATGATTGGGTCTAAAACCAGACTGAAGCATTTCGTATACATTGTTTGTCTTCAGGGAGTTGCTGCGCAACAGCCTTTTCTAAAATGTTTGAGAGGAATGGAAGATTCGATATAGGCTGATAGTTTTTTATATTTTCTGGGTCAAGGTTTGGCTTTTTCAAGAGAGGCTTTATTACTGCCACTTTTAGTGAGTTTGGTACACATCCGGTGGATAGAGAGCCGTTTATTATGTTCAACATAGGAGGGCCAAGCACAGGAAGCAGCTCTTTCAGTAGTTTAGGAATAGGGTCCAGTATACAGCTTGAAGGTTTAGAGGCCATGATTATTTTCATCATTGTGTCAAGAGATATAGTACTAAAACACTTGAGCGTCTCTCTTGATCCTAGGTCCTGGCAGAGTTGTGCAGACTCAGGACAACTGAGGTTTGGAGGAATACGCAGGTTTAAAGAGGAGTCCGTAATTTGCTTTCTAATAATCATAATCTTTTCCTCAAAGAAGTTCATGAATTTATCACTGCTAAAGTGAAAGTCATCCTCTCTTGGGGAATGCTGCTTTTTAGTTAGCTTTGCCACAGTATCAAAAAGGAATTTCGGATTGTTCTTATTTTCCTCAATTAAGTTAGAAAAATAGGACGATCGAGCAGCAGTAAGGGCTCTTCGGTACTGCACGGTACCGTCCTTCCAAGCTAGTCGGAAGACTTCCAGTTTGGTGTGGCGCCATTTCCGTTCCAATTTTCTGGAAGCTTGCTTCAGAGCTCGGGTATTTTCTGTGTACCAGGGAGCTAGTTTCTTATGAGACATTTTTTTAGTTTTTAGGGGTGCAACTGCATCTAGGGTATTGCGCAAGGTTAAATTGAGATCCTCAGTTAGGTGGTTAACGGATTTTTGTCCTCTGGCGTCCTTGGGTAGGCAGAGGGAGTCTGGAAGGGCATCAAGGAATCTTTGTGTTGTCTGTGAATTTATAGCACGACTTTTGATGTTCCTTGGTTGGGGTCTGAGCAGATTATTTGTTGCAATTGCAAACGTAATAAAATGGTGGTCCGATAGTCCAGGATTATGAGGAAAAACATTAAGATCCACAACATTTATTCCATGGGACAAAACTAGGTCCAGCGTATGACTGTGACAGTGAGTGGGTCCAGAGACATGTTGGACAAAACCCACTGAGTCGATGATGGCTCCAAAAGCCTTTTGGAGTGGGTCTGTGGACTTTTCCATGTGAATATTAAAGTCACCAAAGATTAGAATATTATCTGCAATGACTACAAGGTCTGATAGGAATTCAGGAACTCAGTGAGAAACGCTGTATATGGCCCAGGAGGCCTGTAAACAGTAGCTATAAAAAGTGATTGAGTAGGCTGCATAGATTTCATGACTAGAAGCTCAAAAGACGAAAACGTCATTTTTTTTTTTTTTTTGTAAATTGAAATTTGCTATCGTAAATGTTAGCAACACCTCCGCCTTTGCGGGATGCACGGGGATATGGTCACTAGTGTAGCCAGGAGGTGAGGCCTCATTTAACACAGTAAATTCATCAGGCTTAAGCCATGTTTCAGTCAGGCCAATCACATCAAGATTATGATCAGTGATTAGTTCATTGACTATAATTGCCTTTGAAGTAAGGGATCTAACATTAAGTAGCCCTATTTTGAGATGTGAGGTATCATGATCTCTTTCAGTAATGACAGGAATGGAGGTGGTCTTTATCCTAGTGAGATTGCTAAGGCGAACACCGCCATGTTTAGTTTTGCCCAACCTAGGTCGAGGCACAGACACGGTCTCAATGGTGATAGCTGAGCTGACTACACTGACTATGCTAGTGGCAGACTCCACTATGCTGGCAGGCTGGCTAATAGCCTGCTGCCTGGCCTGCACCCTATTTCATTGTGGAGCTAGAGGAGTTAGAGCCCTGTCTATGTTGGCAGATAAGATGAGAGCACCCCTCCAGCTAGGATGGAGTCCGTCACTCCTCAGCAGGTCAGGCTTGGTCCTGTTTGTGGGTGAGTCCCAGAAAGAGGGCCAATTATCTACTAATTCTATCTTTTGGGAGGGGCAGAAAACAGTTTTCAACCAGCGATTGAGTTGTGAGACTCTGCTGTAGAGCTCATCACTCCCCCTAACTGGGAGGGGGCCAGAGACAATTACTCGATGCCGACACATCTTTCTAGCTGGTATGCACGCAGAAGCTATGTTGCGCTTGGTGATCTCTGACTGTTTCATCCTAACATCGTTGGTGCCGACGTGGATAACAATATCTCTATACTCTCTACACTCGCCAGTTTTAGCTTTAGCCAGCACCATCTTCAGATTAGCCTTAACGTCGGTAGCCCTGCCCCGGGTAAACAGTGTATGATCGCTGGATGATTCGCTTTAAGTCTAATACTGCGGGTAATGGAGTCGCCAATGACTAGAGTTTTCAATTTGTCAGCGCTAATGGTGGGAAGCTTCGGCGTCTCAGACCCCGTAACGGGAGGAGTAGAGACCAGAGAAGACTCGGCCTCTGACACCGACCCGCTGCTTAATGGGGAGAACCGGTTGAAAGTTTCTGTCTGCTGAATGAGCGACACCGGTTGAGCGTTCCTACAGCATTTCCTTCCAGAAACCGTGAGAAAGTTGTCCGGCTGCGGGGACTGTGCCAGGGATTTATACTACTATCTGTACTTACTGGTGGCACAGACGCTGTTTCATCCTTTCCTACACTGAAATTACCCTTGCCTAACGATTGCGTCTGAAGCTGGGCTTGCAGTACAGCTATCCTCGCCGTAAGGCGAGCACAGCGGCTGCAATTAGAAGGCATCATGTTAATGTTACTACTTAGCTTCGGCTGTTGGAGGTCCTGACGAATCGTGTCCAGATAAAGCGTCCGGAGTGAAAAAGTTGAGGAAAAAATAAATAAATATATGAACGGTAATTAAAAAGTGAAACCCGTAAAGTTGTCAGGTAGCAAAATAGGTTGGCAACAAAACGCACAGCAATTCGAAAACAAGCCTGCAAGTTGTGACCGGAAATGACGTAAGAGAATAAAATAAGAAAATATTAATGCCCACTTTGGAGACGCAATACTGGGGAAAATTCAATAGATTTAGCCAAAGGATTCTATTCCTCCATAGATTGTACAGTTGGCGACATCTAGTGAATTTTAAAAAGTAGGACTGATTCATTCTGGGAAGTAATATTACTATGATTATATGGATGAATCTAAAATATGTTGGAAAATTTACTAAGTCCAAACTTTTCTAAAATAAAACTATGTTTTATGTGCAACTGGTGATTGAAAATAGGCACCTGGTAACCCAAAATGAAACACATTTTTACTCATTTTAATGCATAATGACACAAATACAAGGGTGAATTTCAAACAAATATGCTTTATTTAATCAGTTAATCATGGATTTATTTGACCCTCAATCAGTGTCCGGGCCCGGCTGGCATTTTGGGGAAAATTATGGTACCGGTAGTAACGTGACTGCGTTTCCAGAGAGTGACACATATGGTCAGCAACAGTTCCCCGGTCTGTAACTGAGCCTTGGTTAAAGTTCAACGTGGCAACACTGCGTCGAATTGTACCGAAGGTCACTTTCCTTCCAATGCCAAACTCTGCAAAGATTTTCCCCACATAATCACACAGATTAGCGTAGGGTTGACCACAGGATGTGAAAAAGAACAGTTCTGTGTCTGAGGTCATTCCACTCAGATGAGGCCTGATTTGATGGAATCGTTGAAGCCAAGTGTATTCCTCCTGACATAGAACAATTCTGCACTCCCCGAAGCTATAGTTAGTTTTGTGGGAAGCTACACACATCTGATAACCCCCACCTTCCGGGGTTACTTCACTGAAATCACTCACACTAAATAGTGTGACTGGGGATCGTCGAGTGCCATTAAATATTGCCAACCGGCTGGACATGAGAGCTGCAAACCTACGCCTGTCAGAGCATGTGGCACTTTCCTCCAGCCTACTTAGAACTGAAGGAATGGCTTGATTGCTTAGCTCAACAAAGCGTTTTAACTCCCGTGAGTCCCTGTCCATCTTCGCCAAGCAGAGTAACATCTTTCGAATTGCAACGACCTTAGCTTGCATACCATCTGGCCGGAACTGAATAAGATAATTGAGGAAACTTCTAACATCGGCTCGGTACATTTTTAACGTGGATGGTGCCAAACCACGGCCGTCACATTGAGCATACCAATCAGACACACGTCTGTAGTTATCCAGAAAACACAGTCCTTCATCGGACTTGCCCTCCGACATAATGTGGAGGAATTGCCGTACTCGGGACATACTGGTGCGACTATTGTCAATTCGTTTAACTGAAGGGTGTACAGTGTACACCCACAATATAGTTTTCATACTCAGTCAAAATGGCATTACTCCAAACCTGAATTTGGGACGGCACGCCGCCGTCTTCATCACTCTCGCTATCAGTGAAAGTCGCCACGACGCAGCCTTGCTCCCTCGGTTCCGAGCACAGTTCACTATCCACTTGACTGGTTGGCTGCACCGCCGCTGAAGAACCTGCCGTCTGATCCGACTCGTCCACCAGCTGCTGCTCCACGGACAACTCACTTTGTAAACACTGCCAAATCACAGGGTCCTCCGGCCGCGGTTCAGGCACTGATTCGGCCTGCTGTCTCTCAGTAGAAATCCTGCTAAATTGCATAGCATTCGTCCATTCCATAGTACCGAACTTAAGTGCATGTACAGACTTCAAATGTCGATCTAGCCGCACTATATTCTGTTTACAACAAAGTCCACAGTCGCGTATTGGTCTGCTACTCATAGCTTCTCTCTCTCCTGCCTTCCTCTGTGTCTCTCTGTTTGCTACACCAAACACCTAACCCTAACCCTAACCCCTAACCCTAACCCTAACCCTAACCCTAACCCTAACCCTAACCCCTAACCCTAACCCTAACCCTAACCCTACCAATAATCACTAGACAACCAATTTATATTTAACAAAACATTTAATGTTCTCCTCTTGGAGTTTCCTTGACCATGGACCCTTGACCAATAGGATACCATTATAAACTAAAATAAATAAACAATGATATATTTAAAAAAAAAAAAAAAAGGAATATAACTATATATTTATATATAGTTATATCAATTTTTTCCCCAGGTTTCTTGAACTCAGGGTTACCATGACCATGGACCCTTTGATGCAAAGAAACTACAAAATAGAATCTAAATAGCTAAATGTTATTTCCCAAGAACCCTCAACATCTTACCATCCTTCCAAATCTACCTCACCGTAGATACCCACCAGCACCCCAACGGACGAGAACCTTTTTCTCCAACTACTCTGGGGGCCCGACTATTCGACTCCCCGCAGCGAGCAGACCCTAAGCAAGCAGGCCCAACCATACACCAAGCAAGAAGAAGGGAGGAAATGGTAGACCGGACTCCTTCAGGACCCCTCTGGGTTCTGTTGGCAGACCAATCGGCTCAACCCTCCCAGCCCCCTTACACACGGGAGACTCACGTAACGCGCTGGACCACTATCTACCCCAGATTAGATCTGGATTGGCAGTTTGTTCAGTAGCGCGTGTTTCCTCCTAGCGGGTTGGGATACCCAAAAGAGGGGCTTTCGGGTCATGCGCTGCCGCTGGAGGATCGCGTCTGCCGGATAACCCCTGGGGTGCCCAGATAATGTCTGGCGAGGTATCGGACCCCGCAGAGGAATTTCCCGCTGGGGGACCCCTTACCCCGCCGCACTTAGCCTGGACAACCGAACCATTTTTTTACCTGGACTACGAACCAATTCACTGTCTAGGGATGATATACCTCTGGAAACGTTATGATCCTGGAAGGGAGTAATTCCACTGGTCACTATCGCCCAAAACCACTGAATTACCTACGACTGAGATGGTGGGAATGGAAACACCCAATTAACTTCTACTACTGCCGGACGTTTCATACGTAAGCCAGAGAAGGTTTGCCGGTTTCTAAACCCTCCATACACCGACCGTAACACAGGACGTGACTCCAGGGGCGGATGCATGACAACCGTATAGAGGGCTCGCCTTCTGGGTTTTTGTCTGCTCAAACCACTGGCTGTTATAGACCGACCACTTGACAGGGACACATGGCAACCGACTGAGGTCCGGACCTGCACAAGGTACGCAACTCGATGGTTTTGCCTGATCCTACGCCGAGTATACCCATACAGACCAGCTGGATTCGACTAGACATGGGTTGATTTGGAATTAGGATCCTGGAAGGGAATAACTCCTAATTACACACATGATTGAAAACATCTAGGACCAAAAGACTGACGAACACTGAAGTGAATACATAGACAACGTGGAGCTAAAGAAGAAGGATCCGTAAGGGAGTAAAACTCCTAGGTTGCACTATGCTTTCCACCTCCGTTGACATAGCGGACCTAGACACCATGACCATACCACTCGACATGGACACATGGCAACCAACCGAGGACCGGACCTGCATAAGGTACGCTACTCAAGGGCTTTGCCTGATCCTAAGTTGAGTTGACAGACCTACCTAAACTTAACCTTTTCTATACCTTACCCTAACCCTAACCCTAACCCCTAACCCTAACCCCAACCCTAACCCCTAACCCTAACCCTAACCCTAAACCCTAACCCTAACCCTAACCCCTAACCCTATTTTAATAAGCTTAAAACCTAATTTAATTCTGACTATAACCCTAACCCTAACCCTGACCTTAACCTCACCCTTACTGTAGCAATCCCCATCCTAGCTCTAACCTTAACCCCAATCATATAAGCCTAATCCTAAAACCGAATTTTGACTAGAACCCTGACCCTAACCCTGACCTTAACCTCACCCTTAACCGCAGCAATCCCCACCCTAGTCCTAACCTTAACCCTGATCCTGAATCTAACCTCAGCCCTGACAATAACCTTAGATCTAATCCTGACCCTGAACATAATCCTGATTTTTAACCTCACTTCCTAACCCTAAGCTCTAATCCCTAATCCTGAACCTGGACCTAGATTCTGACTTGAATTCAAACCCAAGTTCCCGTATAACAAATTATGTATCCTTAGGAGCAATAGAATTAGAGAACAGGTGCCCGTGTATATGGTCCTCTTGAAGGGCAATTTTTTCCTAACCCTAACCCTAACCCTAACCCTAACCCCCCCCTAACCCTAACCCTAACCCCTAACCCTAACCCCTAACCCTAACCCTAACCCCTAAACCCTAACCCTAACCCTAACCCTAACCTCACCCTTAACCGCAGCAATCCCCACCCTAGTCCTAACCTTAACCCTGACCCTGACTTGAATTCAAACCCAAGTTCCCGTAGAACAAATTACCCTAACCCCTAACCCTAACCTTAACCCTAACCCTTAACCCCTAACCCTAACCCTAACCCCTAACCCTAACCCTAACCCTGAGCTCAGGGTGGGTGAAACGGTGCGAAAGAAGCCACTACCAGGGGACCGGACAGGCCTCTGGAGACTCGGATCCTGTGTACAGAAAGTTGCTCCTCGCTCCTACTTGGTCGAAGTGAATGGATCAATGTACCGTCGTAACAGGGTTGACCTTCGGATTGCTGAGCCAGCACCTATTCAGAACCCTGATGGCCAAAGGGGTCGCATGACAAAAGACAGAACCCCAGCAAGTCACATGGGGCCTGAGGCACTGGGCGAAGAGCCAGGGGATCACAGGTCGTCCGTTCCCTCGTCCATCAATTCTCCCCTTAGACGTTCAGCTGACACGCCTGTGCGGGAACCCGCAGTCCTCGCAGACAAGCCCCTGTCTTTTCACGCTGCGGGCGTCTGGGCCAGCCACCAAAAAGACTTAATCTGTAGGTTTCCCATCAGGGATTGTTGACAGACAGAGATACAAGTGAAGAGAATATCAAAATGTGTTATTGTTACCTGAGAAAAATAAATAAATGATACTAAACTGTTAATGTTGGAAATTGTTACTAGGTTTGTTTTGTTAGTGAATTGACACCTCCTGTCCTATTTTATTAAATGGAAGATGTTATGGGTGTAAGATGGCACAATGATGCCATCTGTTGGTAAATGTTCATTACTGCAACTCTTGTGTTTTACTGGGGTGCTTGAGATACCCGGATGTGTTGTGATGTACTGAACAAGACTGAACAAGGTCACTCGCATCAATGCCTATATCTCGTCATTTAACGTTCAAACAGTTGCTCAATCTGAAAATACAATATAAACCAACGAAGCAACTCTGTTTCCTCTGTCTGATTTCTCTTTACAATGAAAGGGGGTGCACCGTTCCTGGAGGTACTGCAATACCAGGTCGATGCGTGGAGTGGACGGAGCAAGCCCCTATTCCATCTCCCTATTCCAAAAATCAATTTAATATATGGTCCCCAGATAGGGGACGTATCAGATATTAAACTGATAAGAACAGATTTTTTTTTTGTTTTTTTTTTTGGAAAAATAATTTTTATTTTCATTTCATATTCAAATACAATTACAAATTTAGTGCATAACGTTGTACATAACATGGATACTTACAAACAGTATCAAAAAGTACCATAACAATATCAGAATACCAAAACTCCTTAAAAAAGTGCTGTTCTGCAGAACCTGACCAGTATTATTGGCCTATATTCAAGATTAACATGCCTCTAACAATCTCCAAAAACAATACGGTCCTTCTGTAGCTCAGTTGGTAGAGCATGGCGCTTCTAACGCCAGGGTAGTGGGTTCGATTCCCGGGACCACCCATACATAGAATGTATGCACACATGACTGTAAGTCGCTTTGGATAAAAGCGTCTTCTAAATGGCATATATTATTATTATATTATAATACAAACAATTCTATAAATACAAATATATACATATGCCAAAATGCACTCTGGATAAACCTCAGTGTATATAAAATATCTACAAAGGCTTAGTTTACATTCCAAATGTACCTATGTAATACACTTATATCGGTTATACACACATTTACAATGATGGGTAAATCCCTTTCCATCTCTGTTTTACTGATGCAATGCCCCCCTTATCTATTTCGAATTGTATTCTTTTCCAAACTTCCTGTTTTATAAATTGAACCAATCCCGTCGGTGACCACTTGAGGGTGTCATTAACTGCACCACATCTGGCCTCCCAAAGTTTGGTCTTGATAAGGGACACCAGAGTCACTAATGCTAATAATTGCACCCTTTCCACATTTTTTATTTCAAGTTTGGCAACACCTTCATAATCAATGTTTTTTAAAATCTCAAAAAATTGTTGACTTTTTCCCCAAACTGATTGGGCAAAAGAACATTCCCATAAAACATGTGGAATTGTTTCGATTGCGAAACAATTGTGCCTGGGACAAAATTTATTTAGGGTCAAATTATGATCGTATAAAGTTGAACGGACCGGAAGACGTCTGTGTAAAACAAGCCAATTAAAATCTTTCAGTCTGTTATCTAACCCTTTTAATTGTGTCCGTATCCAGGTGGAAGGCGATATTGGTAACCTGTCTCTTGGACGACAATTTTCTATTAATTTTGCGTATAGCAATCTGTGGTTGATTACATTTTCTTTTACTTTGCAGACAGGGGTTTTCCTTGCCCATTCCACTATTTTCTTAAAATGTAACGGGATAATTTCAGCTTTTGGCTTACTATTATCCCACTTCACCATGAATCTTAACGGTACAGACAGCCAGAATTTGATTAAAATGTGACATTTGTGTACAGAAGACGACAAAAGACAACAAATGTTTGAGTAGAACAACGCATCTAGCTTGAGAGGAATATGAGGGAAATCCCTTCCACCAGCCTCTATAGGCTGGTACATCCGATCTCTACGGATGTACTCATATCCCCCCCAAAAGAAATTAAACAGAACCCTTATGAAAGTTTTTCTTAGGGACACCGGCATGGGAAACACATAGGCAAGGTGAAGTAATGAAGGCAGAATGTCCGCCTTCAGCACTAACACCTTCCCACTAAACGATAGTCGCCTTACTTTCCACAGTCCCAATCTTTTATTAATTGATAATAGTTTTTCTTTCCAATTAAACATGTCATCTTTAATTTCATTTCCAAAAGATATACCGAGCACTACCATTGGTCCTGTGCACACAGTCAAACCACATAACTGATCCGTTCTCCATTTCCACTGTCCCAAATATTTTATTTCTGTTTTATTCTTGTTTATCTTCGACCCTGACGCAACAGAGAATTCATCAATGATTTTGATAGACTCTTTCAAGCTCAGGTCGTCTTGTAAATATAAAACTGTGTCGTCCGCATATTGCGATATTTTTAGCATATCCCCACCAGGTAAAATGATGCCTTTGATGTTGTAATTTGTCCTAATTGCGCATGTGAACGGTTCAATATATAAAACATACAATAGAGCAGATAGAGGGTCACCCTGTCTGACACCTCGTAATTGCTTGATAACATTTCCAATATTCCCATTAATATTTACCCTGCTACCCACATTACTATACAGAATTTTTACCCATTTCATAAAATTATTTCCGAACCCAAATTTTTCCATAATTCTAAACAAAAACTCATGGTTTACCATGTCAAAGGCTTTTTCCTGGTCCAAATTCACAGTAATAGCCGGCAGGTGCCTTTCCTCTAAATAGGCTTGAACGTCTCTGTGCAATTGCAAGTTCCAGGTTAATCTTCTCCCCACCACACCACATGTTTGGTCTAAACCAACAACATATGCCATGGCAGAAGATAGGCGATTAGTTACAGCTTTGCTTAATAATTTATAGTCAACACACAACATTGTTAAAGGTCTCCAATTTGCTAATGTCTTGGGGTCTCCCTTTTTATACAGTAGAGAGATTACCCCCTCACACATCGAAACTCCCATATGCTCTAAACCAAATATACCTCTAAACACTTCCAACAGATGACATCCAATTATATCCCAAAAAACGATGTAAAACTCTTTAGAGAGCCCATCCACTCCTGGTACTTTGTTATCTTTCATGCTCTTCAGCGCCCTATGAATTTCATCTAATTTCAATTCCCCTTCTAATTGGTCTCTAATATCTAAAGGTATCTGCACATCCACGCATTTTAAAAATGTAGTCCCTTTCTCATAATCAATTGTTTGTTTTTGAAATAGTTGAGAAAAGTGGTGTGTAGCGACACCAAGCATGCCATCTCCATCCTCAACCATCTCCCCATCTTGGTCCAATAAAGCCGAAATAGTCCTCCTCTTTCCCCGTGATTTAATTTGCTTGAAAAAATATGCAGAGCACTTCTCATCATTTTCCCATTTATCTTGCTGACTTTTAAAAATGAAGTCTCGAGCTTTCTTTTCAAATAATGTGTGTTGCTTTTTCAGCAGGATGCCCAATTTGTCTTTATCTAATCCACCACCATTTACATTTCCTTGGATGTGTAGATCTTTTAGTTCATTCTGCAATTTATAAAATTCTGTGTGGTTATTACGTACTTTGTCTTTGCAAAAATTCTGAATAAAAATCTTGATTCTTAATTTTGTGCTCTCCCACCACTCTATGACTGTGGAATAAAAAGGTTTCATAGCTACACAGCCCTGAAAAAAATACCTGAATCTTGTCCCAAAAGTTTTGTCATGTAAAATGCCGTTATTAATTTTCCAATACCCTTTTCCAAATTCAGTTGTTTTTAATTCTACTGTCACAGACAGGCAACTGTGGTCCGAATAAAACACCGGTGTAACGCACGCGGAGGACACACGGAGTTCACGCGGAACAAACAGATAATCTATTCGGCTCCTCGAGCCCCTGCTGTTTCCCCAAGTGAAACCGGGATCATCCGCATGCGCTATTCTATAAGTATCAACCAAATTATATTTACCTATAAGACTTTTTACAAGATGGCCGCCGAGATTACCTCGGTCACATGACACATTAAAATCTCCCCCATAAACACCTGTCTGTTTGTCATGAAAATAGCGTCGAGGTCATTAATCATTTCCCTCCTTTCCTTGGGTGCCGATGGTGCATATACATTAATAAATCTAAAACATTTACCCTTCCAATCGATATCTACTATTAAAACCCTCCCGTGTACTGCCGAAAAACTTCCTACTATTTTTAAATCCCTATTCCCACATATAACACCAACCCCTGTAGAATGCACCCTCCGACACTCCACCTCGACTCTCCCTGAACCCATTCCCTCGTAAACCTCTCCACGTCATTTTGATCTTTTAAATGTACTTCTTGTAAAAAACACACAGAGAAGCGAATGGAGGACAAATGGGAAAAAACAGTCGCCCTTTTAACTGGGTTCCTAAGCCCTCTAACATTGATGCTAGCTAGGTTAATAATAGACGACATGAGGTAAAGAGGGAAAAAGACAACTATCTAAAAATGACATTATTTTCCAAACTCACTTTAAGTACATTAACTCATTTGGCGGCCTGTCTGGGAAACGATGGTCACCAGTCGGAGGACTGTCCACCAAGACAGGGGTCGGGAAAACGCTGTCCTCCTCCTCATGCTCCCCCTCCATCTGCGTGGGTGCAGGAACCCCACACGTCAAATTCGATTATGGTTTCACCAAAATGAGCACTGTATGCTTTTTGTTTTCCATAAAAAAATATAATGCTTTAAATAAATGGTGGCATGGATGGGGAGTTGATCAACGCCAGGAATAACCACGTTTGACTGTTACAAAGTAACACATTTGTAGGTTCTAAGATCACGTGGTCATCCGCCCTCCAATCAGAAATGAGAGAACACGTTAACCTGATCAACAGCTAAATTGGAATAATAATATATTACGTGTGGGGAGGGGGGATGGGGGCAATTTGGAGATAATAATATTGACATAACATTTGATCTTGTATCAAGCATATCTGGGGCCTGTTGCACAAAACTAGGGATTAAGCCAGGATATCTTGGTGATCCTGGCTCAATTGATCCGTAATCCGGTTGCACTAAAGATGGATAGGGGGCAGGAGGATATGTTATGGTATAAATTACCATGGAGATTTATTCTGTGGAGCTAGCCTGCTCCAGACCAGGCTAAATTCCAGGATCTATTTAATCTCATCCCTAATGTCAGTCAGCAGTCACCACAAATGGAAACCAATAGTTATTTCACTGCTCACTATACATTGTTATCACATATAACTAGACCCACTGTCATTATTTAAACGTTTGTGATCATTAATTTCAATGATTTTGGATAAAAAATGATTTTTAGATGTTGCTATCATTAGATAATTTACAGTTTCCCATAGACTATATATAAAATGATAGAATATTAGGGCCACAGAGGGAAAAAAAAGACAAGTCATAATATTGTAACCAGTTGTTTTAAAGGAGGACAGTTGTTAAAATGACGATGCGGGGCATTTCGTGAAATTGTACTTCAGTATGGTTTCATAAACAAAGACATGCTGATGTGCCAGAATATTAAGTATCACATTGTCATAAGTATCAAAACTGTAAAAACAATATGTAGCTTTTCTGCAGAAAGAACCAGCCTCATAAATGTATGACTTTATCCTTTTTCTTCAGTGTGGCCCTAGTACTCTGTCATATAAACAAATACACATTCCATATGAATATAAAAACACAATGTGTAACATTATGTTCCTTTATTGAATAAGGACAAAACAAAGCAGGTAAACCATCAGCTCCTTTCGAAACTGAAGTCACAGTGACTCTACAAGATGGAAAGCACAGAATCCAAGCATGTTATACAAAATTATACATACACATTCAAAGGTCTGTATATAACACACCCTGCATGTCTGCACACTAAAATAAATGCAGGACAAATCCATACACATCAACTGAACAGACAAATGAATGGATGCAGTAGCCTCCCTGCAGCCTTGTATTACACACAGTATACCGCACAAACATCATAAGAGGCCAAATTCGTAAAAAAACGAACCCAAAAAAAAAAAAAACCCAAATTCCTCTGCCACCGCAGGACATATTTAACCAAAATTGAAAGCACACATACTAACTAAAATAATTCAACACATATTGGTCCCTCAGCAGCCGACCACTGTCGTCATCAGGGAAGATTGCCGGATTGTCCCAGTCCATGGCTGGTGGCACTCTGGGGGCCCTCTCCTTCCTCAGGCAGGCCACATTGTGGAGGACAGCACAAGCCACAGTAATATCACATGCCCTAACAGGGCTGACCCTTAATTTGTGAAGGCAGTGAAAGCGTGCCTTCAGGAGGCCAAAGGTCATTTCAACTCTGGCCCTGGTCCTGGCATGGGCATGGTTGTAGGCCTGCTGTGCTTCCTGGGGGTCTGTGAAAGGTGTCAGGAGAAAAGGCTGGCAGCCATACCCCCTGTCTCCCAGCAACACACCAGAGAATTCACCTGTCAACACAAAATCTCATCATTACTACCTCATAAACACAGTGATATTCTTGACACAGCCATGATGGTTATAAATAGGGGTTGTGTGGCTTACCTTGTGATAGGCACTGATAGATTTCAGAGGCCCGAAAGATTCTGGAGTCATGGACTGAGCCAGGCCATTTTGCCACAACATTGCTGATCACACAGTCAGCATTGCAGACCATCTGAAATCATAAGATGAGGAATATTACACCAATCAATGCACATCACTGGCAATGCAGAGTGTTCGTCAATGGACAATATCAAAAAGTTATGTTCACCTGAACATTAATGCTGTGAAAGGATTTCCTATTCACAAAATCGGCCTCATGGGCACCTGAGGGGCTTTTATCCTTATGTGTGTGCAGTCCACTGCACCAATGACATTGGGGAAACCTGTCACACAAAGTAATGAGTATCCTACTATGTGTTAACAGTTGTCCTGTAATTTGTAGATCCTCTTACCTGCAATCCTATAGAACTCCTCTTTGATGTCACAGAGTCTTCTGTGGCCAGGGAAGGAGATGAAGACATCTGCTAATGCTTTGATAGCCAGACACACACTCCTTATTGTGCGGCAAATTGTGGCCTTGTTCAGCTGTTCTGCATCCCCACTGAGTACAGGAAGGCTCCACTAGCAAAAAAGCGCAAGGCCACACAAACCATTTGCTCCACACTCAGTGCATGGCTCCGTGCAGTGCGGTGCTTAATCCTGGGACCCAGTAGTCTGCATAGATACCTGATGCCATCTGCAGAAAACCTGTATCTTTCATATAGATGGTCGTCAGGGAAGGCCAGTGGGTCCAACCGGTCCCTGAAGACCCTTTCTCGCCTGAAGGCTCTCCTCAGCACAAGTGCTTCTTCATCCACCACATCTCGCACGAATGGGCATGCCATTGTCAGAGCAGAAAGGAACACACAATTTTGGGCCTTCATATAGGCTAGTGGCCACACCTGGTGCTGGGGGTGGGCAAAAGAGGGCGATGCCTTATAACGATGACTTGGTTGTACTGATTGCTGGGAAAATAAAAAAACCTTAGAAAGATGCCACCGTCCTGTGTGCTCACAATAAGAGCTCATATGTCATGGCTCACTTGACTTTACGAGAATATACCTAATTTTTATTTTGAGCTGTGTCATCTTCTTGGAGCTGGGGGAGGAAATACAAATAATGATTAATACATTTGTGTTACAGTTAGCATACAGTGTACATTGAAGGCATATCTCACCTCCCTCTCAAGTTTTTTTATTTCAAGGTCCAGTTTCCTAATTGTCCTCTTTTTTATTTCGGACTCCAGTGCAAGATTTTCCATCTTTTTCTTCTTGTACTGAATGTCTATGTCTGCCAGTTCTATTTGGCGCCGGAGGTGGTTGCCATACAACTTTCTGATAGCTTGTGAGCTCTGTGAACACAATACAATTAGCGCAGCTGGAATTTGGCAGGATGTGGTGTCCTTTTATTAATACGCACTATGTTGCCAGGCTGGTTTTCCCACTGTATAGCATCTGGGTCCTGTAAAAGAAATTAGATTTTTTGATTTTGATGAGGACTCCTCACCATTGTAGAGTAAATAGTACTTTCACAGTCTTACCATGATACCTCATGCCTTCTGGAATCCAGAGAGATGGTCTCCTCCTCATCATCATCGTCTCCATCATGTGCTGTTGCTGCTGCACTGGGGCCTTCACCCTATCACATTTAATCGGATTCATATTGAAGCTAGTAGACAAGACATGCCAGGCCTACAGTATGCCTTTGATGGAGTACTCACTGGATCAGCATCGTCTGGTGCTTGTGCTGGTGGCTCTAACAGGAACACAGTGCTGCCAGACACTGCAAGGCAATAGGTAAACCAAAGTCAGACAGTCCAAATTGATTCAATATGAATGTGGTTGTATCCCATGTAGAGATGGAAGGACATACCTTGAATGAAGCGGGTGGCATCTTGGGAGGAACCTATGCTTGTCTCTTTCCCCCCAGGGATCCCCTCTAAGACGGGCCTGCCTTTATTTAGCTCCAAGGCCATGTCCTCTGCTGGGGTAAGGTCAGCCTTTGGTGACCCACCACCCGTGCCTTGTCTGTGGGTATTCTTTTTCACTGCTAAAACAGTACAGACAATGTGTGAGCAGGCACCTTCTGGGTACAATATATGCTTGTGCTTTGTTAAATATTAGTCAGGGACCATACCATTCTGCAGAATGTTCTTGTATTTGATTTTGACCTGCTGCCATGTCCGTTTTGGCCCGTTCATGTTTAATCTACACACACACATTTAATGGAGTCACACTGCAAAAAATTACTTGGTATTTTTGTCTTGTTTTCAGTAAAAATATCAAAAAAAAAAAAACTTAAATAAAGATGTATTTTCTTGATTTGCTAAATGACCTAGCAAAATAAGTATAGTTTAGACAAAAAATATAAACTTTAAGTAAATGTGTGCTTAAAACAAGAAAATAAAAAAATCTGTCAATATAATAAAAATTATCTTGAACTAAGTTTACTTTTTCCATAAACACTTAATTTTAGAAAAGTTCTCGTTTCACTGGCAGATTTTTTTGCTTATTTTCCTAGGTAATTTTGCTCAAGAAAATATTCAAGATGTTTTTAGATATTTTTTTTTACTGAAAACAAGACAAAAATACTAAGTAAGAAAGACATTTTTGCAGTGCAGTGAGCAACCGACCTTGGGTCCTTTGAAAGGCGCTATATAAATTAAAGTGATTATTATTATAGCTCATCTATTTATTCAATTACATTTTATTTATATAGCACTTTTCACAATTGTTTCATTCTGTCAAAGCAGCTTTACATTAATGAAAGCAGGAGAAACACAAAAAACGGTGGACAACATAACAAGCAGAATACAACGGCTAAGATTAAACCGTACTGAGCGTAGTAACGTTAAATAATAATGTAAGGCTTTAATAATAATTTATCATAGCTTTATACAGTGTGATGGACTTACTTTACACAATTTCACTCATATCTGCAGTGCATTTCAATTAAAATTTTAACCGTTTCATTATTACAGTACAACTGCGTTTTTGGAGATGTGAATTAAATTCTTTTTCTTCCGGTTCCGGTTGGAGCGAGCGGTCGCATTCGCACTTCGCTCTGCAGGTTGTATAACTTTTTCATTACATTTCATTATAGTACAACGGTTGATTTGTCTAATCTTAGCAATTCTTCTTAGCTAGCTACATAGCCGTCCTTGTATCAGAGATAATTGCATAATTATCGTATTTCGTCGCCCTAACGTAGCCTTCACTGCTATTCGCCCAGGAGCTAGCAAACGCTAGCTAACGCACACAGATTAGCATCACTGTAGTGCTATTCACTCAACTGTACGACTTGATTAGTTTACTGTTAGCTAGCTACATAATCTTAGCCATTCTTCTTAGCTAGCTACATAGCCGTCCTTGTATCAGAGATAATTGCATTAATTATCGTATTTCGTATTTCGTCGCCCTAACGTAGCCTTCACTGCTATTCGCCCAGGAGCTAGCAACGCTAGCTAACGCACACAGATTAGCATCACTGTAGTGCTATTCACTCAACTGTACGACTTGATTAGTTCAGTGTTAGCTAGCTACATAGCTGTCTTTGTTTCCAAGATAATTGTGTAGTTTAGTGTGTGTAGCCTTGGAGTGATTATCTTAATTCACTGAGGTTCGCTAGCCAGCTATTTGTCGTCCTTAACGTAGGAGACTCTGCTAGCTAGCCAACAGCTAACAGCTAACAGCTAGCCAACGTCACCACACGTTTACTGATTCGAATTCAATCACCGGTCAGGGAGTATCACATTTTTCATTTCATTACAGTACAACGGTTTGATTTGTTTGATCGTAGCTAGCTACATAGCTAGCTACATAGCCGTCTTTGTTTCAAAGATAATTGTGTAGTCTAGACCGATTTCCTAGGTTAGCTAGCCAGCTATTGTCGTTCTTTTAACTCAACGTAACGTAAACAACACTGCTAGCTAGCCAGCTAGCCCCGAACAGCAGCACTGTAGAAATTATTACACTCAACGGAACGACTTGATTAGTGTAGTGTCAACAACGCAGCTACTGCCAGCTAGCCTACTTTAGCAGTACTGTATCATTTTAATCATTTTAGTCAATAGATTCTTGCTACGTAAGCTTAACTTTCTGAACATTCGAGACGTGTAGTCCGCTTGTCATTCCAATTTCCTTGCATTAGCGTAGCCTTTTCTGTAGCCTGTCAACTATGTGTCTGTCTATCCCTGTTCTCTCCTCTCTGCACAGACCATACAAACGCTCCACACCGCGTGGCCGACCACCCTAACCTGGTGGTCCCAGCGCGTACGACCCACGTGGAGTTCCAGGTCTCTGGTAGCCTCTGGAACTGCCAATCTGCGGCCAACAAGGCAGAGTTCATCTCAGCCTATGCCTCCCTCCAGTCCCTTGACTTCTTGGCACTGACGGAAACATGGATCACCACAGATAACACTGCTACTCCTACTGCTCTCTCCTCGTCCGCCCACGTGTTCTCGCACACCCCGAGAGCTTCTGGTCAGCGGGGTGGTGGCACCGGGATCCTCATCTCTCCCAAGTGGTCTTTCTCTCTTTCTCCCCTTACCCATCTGTCTATTGCCTCCTTTGAATTCCATGCTGTCACAGTTACCAGCCCTTTCAAGCTTAACATCCTTATCATTTATCGCCCTCCAGGTTCCCTCGGAGAGTTCATCAATGAGCTTGATGCCTTGATAAGCTCCTTTCCTGAGGACGGCTCACCTCTCACAGTTCTGGGCGACTTTAACCTCCCCACGTCTACCTTTGACTCATTCCTCTCTGCCTCCTTCTTTCCACTCCTCTCCTCTTTTGACCTCACCCTCTCACCTTCCCCCCTACTCACAAGGCAGGCAATACGCTTGACCTCATCTTTACTAGATGCTGTTCTTCCACTAACCTCATTGCAACTCCCTCCAAGTCTCCGACCACTACCTTGTATCCTTTTCCCTCTCGCTCTCATCCAACACTTCCCACACTGCCCCTACTCGGATGGTATCGCGCCGTCCCAACCTTCGCTCTCTCTCCCCCGCTACTCTCTCCTCTTCCATCCTATCTTCTCTTCCCTCTGCTCAAACTTTCTCCAACCTATCTCCTGATTCTGCCTCCTCAACCCTCCTCTCCTCCCTTACTGCATCCTTTGACTCCCTATGTCCCCTATCCTCCAGGCCGGCTCGGTCCTCCCCTCCCGCTCCGTGGCTCGACGACTCATTGCGAGCTCACAGAACAGGGCTCCGGGCAGCCGAGCGGAAATGGAGGAAAACTCGCCTCCCTGCGGACCTGGCATCCTTTCACTCCCTCCTCTCTACATTTTCCTCCTCTGTCTCTGCTGCTAAAGCCACTTTCTACCACTCTAAATTCCAAGCATCTGCCTCTAACCCTAGGAAGCTCTTTGCCACCTTCTCCTCCCTCCTGAATCCTCCCCCCTCCCTCCTCCCTCTCTGCAGATGACTTCGTCAACCATTTTGAAAAGAAGGTCGATGACATCCGATCCTCGTTTGCTAAGTCAAACGACACTGCTGGTTCTGCCCACACTGCCCTACCCTATGCTCTGACCTCTTTCTCCCCTCTCTCTCCAGATGAAATCTCGCGTCTTGTGACGGCCGGCCGCCCAACAACCTGCCCGCTTGACCCTATCCCCTCCTCTCTTCTCCAGACCATTTCCGGAGACCTTCTCCCTTACCTCACCTCGCTCATCAACTCATCCCTGACCGCTGGCTACGTCCCTCCCGTCTTCAAGAGAGCGAGAGTTGCACCCCTTCTGAAAAACCTACACTCGATCCCTCCGATGTCAACAACTACAGACCAGTATCCCTTCTCTCTTTTCTCTCCAAAACTCTTGAGCGTGCCGTCCTTGGCCAGCTCTACCGCTATCTCTCTCAGAATGACCTTCTTGATCCAAATCAGTCAGGTTTCAAGACTAGTCATTCAACTGAGACTGCTCTTCTCTGTATCACGGAGGCGCTCCGCACTGCTAAAGCTAACTCTCTCTCCTCTGCTCTCATCCTTCTAGACCTATCGGCTGCCTTCGATACTGTGAACCATCAGATCCTCCTCTCCACCCTCTCCGAGTTGGGCATCTCCGGCGCGGCCCACGCTTGGATTGCGTCCTACCTGACAGGTCGCTCCTACCAGGTGGCGTGGCGAGAATCTGTCTCCTCACCACGCGCTCTCACCACTGGTGTCCCCCAGGGCTCTGTTCTAGGCCCTCTCTTATTCTCGCTATACACCAAGTCACTTGGCTCTGTCATAACCTCACATGGTCTCTCCTATCATTGCTATGCAGACGACACACAATTAATCTTCTCCTTTCCCCCTTCTGATGACCAGGTGGCGAATCGCATCTCTGCATGTCTGGCAGACATATCAGTGTGGATGACGGATCACCACCTCAAGCTGAACCTCAGCAAGACGGAGCTCCTCTTCCTCCCGGGGAAGGACTGCCCGTTCCATGATCTCGCCATCACGGTTGACAACTCCATTGTGTCCTCCTCCCAGAGCGCTAAGAACCTTGGCGTGATCCTGGACAACACCCTGACGTTCTCAACTAACATCAAGGCGGTGTCCCGTTCCTGTAGGTTCATGCTCTACAACATCCGCAGAGTACGACCCTGCCTCACACAGGAAGCGGCGCAGGTCCTAATCCAGGCACTTGTCATCTCCCGTCTTGATTACTGCAACTCGCTGTTGGCTGGGCTCCCTGCCTGTGCCATTAAACCCCTACAACTCATCCAGAACGCCGCAGCCCGTCTGGTGTTCAACCTTCCCAAGTTCTCTCACGTCACCCCGCTCCTCCGCTCTCTCCACTGGCTTCCAGTTGAAGCTCGCATCCGCTACAAGACCATGGTGCTCGCCTACGGAGCTGTGAGGGGAACGGCACCTCAGTACCTCCAGGCTCTGATCAGGCCCTACACCCAAACAAGGACACTGCGTTCATCCACCTCTGGCCTGCTCGCCTCCCTACCACTGAGGAAGTACAGTTCCCGCTCAGCCCAGTCAAAACTGTTCGCTGCTCTGGCCCCCAATGGTGGAACAAACTCCCTCACGACGCCAGGACAGCGGAGTCAATCACCACCTTCCGGAGACACCTGAAACCCCACCTCTTCAAGGAATACCTAGGATAGGGTAAGTAAGGGTAAGTAATCCTTCTCACCCCCTTCTCACCCCCAACAAGATTTAGATGCAAGTGGCTGTTCCACTGGTTGTCATAAGGTGTATGCACCAATTTGTAAGTCGCTCTGGATAAGAGCGTCTGCTAAATGACTTAAATGTAATGTAAATGTAATGTAAATATTTGAATTGTAATTGTGATGTTTCAGCGGAGCGGTGTGTGTGTAATTGTGCACTACTTACGCATTCAGGCGGTCTGCAATACTTTGCCACGCTTTTTCTCTTTGCTTTATCACTGTGGCGGTGTTGCCTTTCTTCTTAATTATATCTTTTACCTCCTCGTATGCCTCCATGAGGATTTGTGCTTCCGATGGGGAAAAGTACGCGGCTCTAGTTGCCATGGTAAATCAGTTAATCTGTGATCTGTGGCGGGGTCTATTTGAGTGAGCCGTGAGCGCGCACCTATCCAGGATTGGTTTCACCTGGCTTAATGAATCCGTGTCTGCTCATCCTGGCTTGGTCTTTGTGCAACCAATTAAGCCTGGACGCACATGTTTTGGCTTCATTGAGCTCAGCTGAGTCATTTATCCCGGATGTCTTAATTCTACTTTTGTGCAACAGGCCCCTGGTAGCATTGCTGCCACAAACGAACTGAAGCAATGGTCCACTTGGTGGCGCCAGAGTTCCACCGACCGTCACTTTTTCCTGGTTGTCCTGTGTGGTTCAGAAAACTGCATTTCAATGTTGAACGACTTGACTTCAATACATTGTCAACGAAAATAACGTGAACAATAAAAATAGCCTGTCTTTTTTTGTATCTGTCTGTAGAGCCTTGTATGATAAGTCCATTGTGAGAAGGCCTTCATAAAGTGTCCCTCCTAAATTACTAGAGGCCAAACTTCAAAGATGTCTATGGCACTGGACTGCAGTAAGAGAGCTAAGGAGCGGATGGTCCTGGCTGCCTAAATGTTTCCTCCACATAATAAACTAAGAAACATGGCACTTTGGAGGCTTACTTTTATAATTAGACTTACTCAGTCACTATAACTAACTTCATAAAATGCCATTAGGCCTAATGAAGATACTGTATATGTAAGCTACTTGATTGGTGTCTTGTGAATCCACCTGTATGCGCATTAAGGTTGAATATTTCCACCAAAACTTGGAAGTGTCATTCAAAAGCATTATAACGCATATAAATGTCTGGATTTGATGAGAGCTTTGATTCAGCATGAACATTCTAATCTGATGCTACCTGAGCCTGATGAGACCGATATTAACCACATTTAATGAACCCTACATTAACCACATTTAATGAGCCCTACATTAACCACATTTAATGAGCCCTACATTAACCACATTTAATGAGCCCTACATTAACCACATTTAATGAGCCCTACATTAACCACATTTAATGAGCCCTACATTAACCACATTTAATGAGCCCTACATTAACCCCATTTAATGAGCCCTACATTAACCACATTTAATGAGCCCCACATTAACCCCATTTAATGAGCCCTACATTAACCCCATTTAATGAGCCCTACATTAACCCCATTTAATGAGCCCTACATTAACCCCATTTAATGAGCCCTACATTAACCCCATTTAATGAGCCCTACATTAACCCCATTTAATGAGCCCTACATTAACCACATTTAATGAGCCCTACATTAACCCCATTTAATGAGCCCTACATTAACCACATTTAATGAGCCCTACATTAACCACATTTAATGAGCCCTACATTAACCACATTTAATGAGCCCTACATTAACCACATTTAATGAGCCGAAGCACAAATTATTGTACTGTTATCCATTAGGTCCACCAGGACCTCACATGACAATGAAACATTGTTGTGTTGTAACTATAATTTATGACGTTCACCACACTAATCGGTGATATATTTTTGCAATGGGAAGTAATAGCTGGTTTGTTCATTTAATTTTGTTAATGAAATAGTTGTGCTATTGTATTGTTCTGACTTCATGGGGCCGACTGGAGTGAATGTCATCGTTCACAATGTCATCAAAAAGCTCCTCCTTCACTAGAACGGCCCGACTACAGACTATATAATGTCGGGCGCATTAAGTGATGCTATGTTTCCTGTTATTTTTATGATTTTATAGTTTGACACAACATATTGGAAGATTTTTGGTCCCTCTGAAAGCCCAGGTCCTATAGTCACGGTTCACCACTGGATCTAAGTGAAGGCTTCCATTAAACCTGTCCAGGTCCAGTCTGTCCACTTTCTGCTAGTGCACGTACCACATGGCCACATTATTCAGTCTTGTTTGACTCATGGATGATCTAAGCCATGTCTTAAACCTCCCGGGGCACTAAAACTCCTCTCAGCCTCGACAGAGGCAGGGACGACCAGCAGACGCCTTACTAAAGCTTCCACCTGACTGAAGAGACCTTTCACCTCTGGCACCATTTCCCCACTAATGCCAGCAACATCTGAGCTCGTTTGATATGTATAATTAGTCCCAAACATGGCCAGCTGCACCTGCAGAAGTCTTGAATTCAATTCTGGATGGATATGGGCTGAGTATTCACTGTGTCCAAGGTGTTGTAGAACTGGGCTCTGTACAAAGACTGGGCATCAGGATGGATGTGGGCTGAGTATTCACTGTGTCCAAGGTGTTGTAGAACTGGGCTCTGTACAAAGACTGGGCATCAGGATGGATGTGGGCTGAGTATTCACTGTGTCCAAGGTGTTGTAGAACTGGGCTCTGTACAAAGACTGGGCATCAGGATGGATGTGGGCTGAGTATTCACTGTGTCCAAGGCGTTGTAGAACTGGGCTCTGTACAAAGACTGGGCATCAGGATGGATGTGGGCTGAGTATTCACTGTGTCCAAGGTGTTGTAGAACTGGGCTCTGTACAAAGACTGGGCATCAGGATGGATGTGGGCTGAGTATTCACTGTGTCCAAGGTGTTGTAGAACTGGGCTCTGTACAAAGACTGGGCATCAGGATGGATGTGGGCTGAGTATTCACTGGGCTGCAGCCTGACCGGTAACGCTTTGAAAGTTTGCGGATGTGAGGCATCTGAATAGGTTGTTGGTCCAACTTTGTTGCCATAGCAGCTGCTTTTGCGAACAAGACATCAAAGTGCTCCCCGTTCGCTTGTCCTGCATGTGTCACCTTCTGACCTGAGATCATTTGTTATGTCTTTGTTTTAGTATGGTCAGGGCGTGAGTTGGGTGGGTTGTCTATGTTCCTTTTTCTAGGTTTTGGGATTTCTGTGTTTATTATACATTTACACATTACTGAACAATTCAATTTAATTTATTTTCTTAACTAGTAAACCAACACATTCTCAACAATTACAGTTTTAAGCAGTCAATGTGGAGGCTATATACAGGGGGTACCGGTACAGAGTCAGTGTGGAGTCTATATACAGTGGGTACTGGTACAGAGTCAATGTGGAGGCTATATACAGGGGTACTGGTACAGAGTCAATGTGGAGACTATATACAGGGGGTACCGGTACAGAGTCAATGTGGAGGCTATATACAGGGGTACTGGTACAGAGTCAGTGTGGAGGCTATATACAGGGGGTACCGGTACAGAGTCAGTGTGGAGTCTATATACAGTGGGTACTGGTACAGAGTCAATGTGGAGGCTATATACAGGGGGTACCGAGTCAGTGTGGAGGCTATATACAGGGGTACCGGTACCGAGTCAGTGTGGAGTCTATATACCGGGGTACCGGTACCGAGTCAGTGTGGAGGCTATATACAGGGGTACCGGTACAGAGTCAGCGTGGAGTCTATATACAGGGGGTACCGGTACAGAGTCAGCGTGGAGTCTATATACAGGGGTACTGGTACAGAGTCAATGTGGAGGCTATATACAGGGGGTACCGAGTCAGTGTGGAGGCTATATACAGGGGGTACCGGTACCGAGTCAGTGTGGAGGCTATATACAGGGGGTACCGGTACAGAGTCAGCGTGGAGTCTATATACAGGGGTACCGGTACAGAGTCAGTGTGGAGTCTATATACAGTGGGTACCGGTACCGAGTCAGTGTGGAGTCTATATACAGTGGGTACAGGTACTGAGTCAGTGTGGATGCTATATACAGGGGGTACCGGTACCGAGTCAGTGTGCGGGGTACAGGTTAGTTGCGGTAATTTGCACATGTAGGAAGGGGTGAAGTGACTAAATTTTTAGTTTTGTATTTTGAATAAATGTACACACATTTCTAAACTTGTTTAGCTTTGTCATTTGGGGTATCATGTTTAAATTGATGGGAAAAAACTATTGAATCATGTTAGAATAAGGCTGTAACGTAACAAAAGGTGGACAAAGTCAAGGGGTCTGAATCCACCATAGCTGGAATGAAAGGAAATACCGCTGACTGAGAAAATTGATTTAATCACTTATGGACAAACACAGCAGATAAAACCCATCTTTAAAAAGGCACATCGTTAAACCAGTGGAGGAAGGAAGTGTTTTAACATGGACATTGATATTGTAGACAGTCTATTGGGTCTTTAGTTGATTAGTAATAATAAGAGGTTACAGTAAACTAAAGGTTCATCTTAAACTCAAATCCACAGGAGGATTTATACACCATCATCAAGTCTCATAACAGATCAGCTGCTGGTCATTCTGAAATAACCTCCGTCTCCAGTTCTCTAGTCTTTAAATGGTCAGATACACGAGTCAGTCTGTCCATGGTAGATACAACGACAACTAAAAGTTCTAATATAATACAGTTTCTCCCCAACCAGATTAATCTCCCTCTTCCTCCTTGACCTTTTTCTTCGTTTTCTTCTTCTTTGACTACTGTAAATCACAAGAAATAACAAATTAGTATGTTCGTTCAGGCAGAACGGCTTAGATGAGCAGGAATATATATATTCTGGAGGCATGTCCTCATCAGCTACGTACTTCCTCTGTGGGAGAGACGGTCGCCTCCTCTTCCTCTTCCTTTACGTCCATCGCCTCCTCCTCGGCCTTCTTAGACTTCTTTTTCTTCTTCTTGAGTTTCTTCTGCTGCCGTTGAAGCCTCTGGTTCTGAATGAAAGCAGAAAGCACCGTGAGACAATAGCACTTAAGACGGCTGAGAACCGGTCTCATGATATGGATTGTGTTATAACAGGATGGATGGTGTATTATGGGTTGTGTTATATAACAGGATGGATGGTGTATTATGGGTTGAGTTATATAACAGGATGGATGGTGTATTATGGGTTGTGTTATATAACAGGATGGATGGTGTATTATAGAACAGGATGGATGGTGTATTATGGGTTGTGTTATATAACAGGGTGGATGGTGTATTATGGGTTGTGTTATATAACAGGATGGATGGTGTATTATGGGTTGTGTTATATAACAGGATGGATGGTGTATTATGGGTTGTGTTATATAACAGGATGGATGGTGTATTATGGGTTGTGTTATATAACAGGATGGATGGTGTATTATGGGTTGTGTTATATAACAGGATGGATGGTGTATTATGGGTTGTGTTATATAACAGGATGGTATATTATGGGTTGTGTTATAGAACAGGATGGATGGTGTATTATGGGTTGTGTTATATAACAGGATGGATGGTGTATTATGGGTTGTGTTATATAACAGGATGGATGGTGTATTATGGGTTGTGTTATATAACAGGATGGATGGTATATAATGGGTTGTGTTATATAACAGGATGGATGGTATATTATGGGTTGTGTTATATAACAGGATGGATGGTATATTATGGGTTGTGTTAAATAACAGGATGGATGGTATAATATGGGTTGTGTTAAATAACAGGATGGATGGTGTATTATGGGTTGTGTTAAATAACAGGATGGATGGTATATTATGGGTTGTGTTAAATAACAGGATGGATGGTGTATTATGGGTTGTGTTATTAACAGGATGGATGGTATATTATGGGTTGTGTTATAGAACAGGATGGATGGTGTATTATGGGTTGTGTTATATAACAGGATGGATGGTATATTATGTAACAGGATGGATGGTGTATTATGGGTTGTGTTATAGAACAGGATGGATGGTGTAGGGTTAGGGTTATATAACAGGATGGATGGTGTATTATGGGTTGTGTTATATAACAGGATGGATGGTGTATTATGGGTTGTATTATATAACAGGATGGATGGTGTATTATGGGTTGTGTTATATAACAGGATGGATGGTGTATTATGGGTTGTGTTATATAACAGGATGGTGTATTATGGGTTGTGTTATAGAACAGGATGGATGGTGTATTATGGGTTGTGTTATAGAACAGGATGGATGGTGTATTATGGGTTGTGTTATATAACAGGATGGATGGTGTATTATGGGTTGTGTTATATAACAGGATGGATGGTGTATTATGGGTTGTGTTATAGAACAGGATGGATGGTGTATTATGGGTTGTGTTATATAACAGGATGGATGGTGTATTATGGGTTGTGTTATAGAACAGGATGGATGGTGTATTATGGGTTGTGTTATAGAACAGGATGGATGGTATATTATGGGTTGTGTTATAGAACAGGATGGATGGTGTATTATGGGTTGTATTATATAACAGGATGGATGGTGTATTATGGGTTGTGTTATATAACAGGATGGATGGTGTATTATGGGATGTGTTATATAACAGGATGGATGGTGTGTTATAGAACAGGATGGATGGTGTGTTATATAACAGGATGGATGGTGTGTTATATAACAGGATGGATGGTGTATTATGGGTTGTGTTATATAACAGGATGGATGGTGTATTATGGGTTGTGTTATAGAACAGGATGGATGGTGTGTTATATAACAGGATGGATGGTGTGTTATATAACAGGATGGATGGTGTGTTATATAACAGGATGGATGGTGTATTATGGGTTGTGTTGTATAACAGGATGGATGGTGTATTATGGGTTGTGTTATAGAACAGGATGGATGGTGTATTATGGGTTGTGTTATATTACAGGATGGATGGTATATTATATAACAGGATGGATGGTGTATTATGGGTTGTGTTAAATAACAGGATGGATGGTATATTATGGGTTGTGTTAAATAACAGGATGGATGGTGTATTATGGGTTGTGTTATATAACAGGATGGATGGTATATTATGGGTTGTGTTATAGAACAGGATGGATGGTGTATTATGGGTTGTGTTATATAACAGGATGGATGGTATATTATATAACAGGATGGATGGTGTATTATGGGTTGTGTTATATAACAGGATGGATGGTGTATTATGGGTTGTGTTATAGAACAGGATGGATGGTATATTATAGAACAGGATGGATGGTGTATTATGGGTTGTGTTATATAACAGGATGGATGGTGTATTATGGGTTGTGTTATATAACAGGATGGATGGTGTATTATATAACAGGATGGATGGTGTATTATGGGTTGTGTTATATAACAGGATGGATGGTGTATTATATAACAGGATGGATGGTGTATTATGGGTTGTGTTATATAACAGGATGGATGGTGTGTTATATAACAGGATGGATGGTGTATTATATAACAGGATGGATGGTGTATTATGGGTTGTGTTATATAACAGGATGGATGGTGTATTATGGGTTGTGTTATATAACAGGATGGATGGTGTATTATGGGTTGTGTTATATAACAGGATGGATGGTGTATTATGGGTTGTGTTATATAACAGGATGGATGGTGTATTATGGGTTGTGTTATATAACAGGATGGATGGTGTATTATGGGTTGTGTTATATAACAGGATGGATGGTGTATTATGGGTTGTGTTATATAACAGGATGGATGGTGTATTATGGGTTGTGTTATATAACAGGATGGATGGTGTATTATATAACAGGATGGATGGTGTATTATGGGTTGTGTTATAGAACAGGATGGATGGTGTATTATGGGTTGTGTTATAGAACAGGATGGATGGTGTATTATGGGTTGTGTTATATAACAGGATGGATGGTGTATTATATAACAGGATGGATGGTGTATTATAGAACAGGATGGATGGTGTATTATGGGTTGTGTTATATAACAGGATGGATGGTGTATTATGGGTTGTGTTATATAACAGGATGGATGGTGTATTATGGGTTGTGTAATAGAACAGGATGGATGGTATATTATGGGTTGTGTTATATAACAGGATGGATGGTATATTATGGGTTGTGTTATAGAACAGGATGGATGGTGTATTATATAACAGGATGGATGGTGTATTATAGAACAGGATGGATGGTGTATTATGGGTTGTGTTATATAACAGGATGGATGGTGTATTATGGGTTGTGTTATATAACAGGATGGATGGTGTATTATGGGTTGTGTTATAGAACAGGATGGATGGTGTATTATGGGTTATATTGTATAACAGGATGGATGGTGTATTATGGGTTGTGTTATATAACAGGATGGATGGTGTATTATATAACAGGATGGATGGTGTATTATGGTCTCATGTTATGGGTTGTGTTATAGAACAGGATGGATGGTGTATTATGGGTTGTGTTATATAACAGGATGGATGGTATATTATGGGTTGTGTTATATAACAGGATGGATGGTGTATTATGGGTTGTGTTATATAACAGGATGGATGGTATATTATGGGTTGTGTTATATAACAGGATGGATGGTATATTATGGGTTGTGTTATATAACAGGATGGATGGTGTATTATGGGTTGTGTTATAGAACAGGATCATTTTTCACGATTTGGCATGGGTCCTGAGATCTTCAAAAGGTTCTACAGCTGCAACATCGAGAGCATCCTGACCGGTTGCATCATGTCGTCGAAATTTCCTGTATTACCAAATCATGAGAGAGCAAACCACACACAAGTCAGAGTTATCATAAAGTCCATCTTTAATAAATATGAGCTTCACCATAGCCCTGTGACTCTCAGATCAATTCAGTGTCTATAAATGAATTCTCTGAGAGTGTCAACATAATGGCAACTGAGATCCTTTATAGCAAAGATCTACCCCTAGTCGACATGACAACCACAGGTCTTAGGAAAACTGCACAAAGGAAGAATTTTACTTGAGAGAGGAGCATCCCATCGCCAGACAGTATTTAGCTACAAATTATCGTTCAGTTTGGTCTCCTAAACGAAGCTCTTATCTCATTACTGGTACCACTTAGGACCAAGACATTACATCATCCAATGGTATATATCAATTGTCATTTTAGATACTCCCATCCCATCTCACGGAGACAGTGAGCCTCCTAGGCCATATACTTAATCAAGATAAGGGCAACCTCAGAGGGGACATGTAAATAGTTAGACACATTCCCATAAGAAGACAGGCCTGATCTCTCCCCAATGGGAAAAGTTACTTTTCCCACATAAGCATACTTAGAAAATGAATACGACATTTTTTAAATAAATGTTACCTAAAGGATTCTGATTCTGATACCACAATCACTGCCTGGTACAGCAATTGCTCGGCCTCCGACTGCAAGGCACTACAGAGGGTAATGCGTACGGCCCAGTACATCACTGGGGCAAAGCTGCCTGCCATCCAGGACCTCTACACCAGGCGGTGTTGGAGGAAGGCCATAAAAATTGTCAAAGACCCCAGCCACCCCAGTCAAAGACGGTTCTCTCTACTACCGCATGGCCAGTGGAACCGGAGTGCCACGTCTAGGCTAAAAAGGCTTCTCAACAGTTTTTACCCCCAAACCATAAGACTCCTGAACAGGTAAACAAATGGCTACCCGGATTATATGCATTGTGTGCCCCCTCCAACCCCTCTTTTACACTGCTGCTACTCTCTGTTGATCATATATTTTTATTTCTCACCTTTATTTAACCAGGGAGGCTAGTTGAGAACAAGTTCTCATTTGCAACTGTGACCTGGCCAAGAAAGCATAGCAATTCGACACATACAACAGAGTTACACATGGAATAAACAAAACATAGTCAATAATACAGTAGAAAAAAAGAAAACAAAAAGTATATATACAGTGAATGCAAATGAGTTAAGATAAGGGAGGTAAGGCAATACATAGGCCATGGTGGTGAAGTAATTACAATATAGCAATTAAACACTGGAATGGTAGATGTGCAGAAGATGAATGTGCAATTAGAGATACTGGGGTGCAAAGAAGCAAGATAAATAAATACAGTATGGGGATGAGGTAGTTGGATGGGCTATTTACAGATGGGCTATGTACAGGTGCAGTGATCTGTGAGCTGCTCTGACAGCTGGTGCTTAAAGCTAGTGGGGAAGATATGAGTCTCCAGCTCCAGTGATTTTTGCAGTTTGTTCCAGTCATTGGCAGCAGAGAACTGAAAGGAAAGGAGGCCAAAGTAAGAATTGGCCAGTGAGATATACCTGCTGGAGTGCGTGCTACGAGCGGGTGCTGCTATGGTGACCAGTGAGCTGAGATAAGGCAGGGCTTTACCTAGCAGAGACTTGTAGATGACCTGGAGCCAGTGGGTTTGGCGACGAGTATGAAGCGTGGGCCAGCCAACGAGTGCGTACAGGTCGCTGAAAGTGTCCTGGGAAAAACAGGATGGTCACCCTAACAAGGTGAATGGCTTCCAGTTGAAGCTCGCATCTGCTACAAGACCATGGTGCTTGCCTACGGAGCTGTGAGGGGAACGGCACCTCAGTACCTCCAGGCTCTGATCAGGCCCTACACCCAAACAAGGGCACTGCGTTCATCCACCTCTGGCCTGCTCGCCTCCCTACCACTGAGGAAGTACAGTTCCCGCTCAGCCCAGTCAAAACTGTTCGCTGCTCTGGCCCCCAATGGTGGAACAAACTCCCTCACGACGCCAGGACAGCGGAGTCAATCACCACCTTCCGGAGACACCTGAAACCCCACCTCTTTAAGGAATACCTAGGATAGGATAAGTAATCCTTCTCACCCCCCACCTTTAAGATTTAGATGCACTATTGTAAAGTGACTATTCTACTGGATGTCATAAGGTGAATGCACCAATTTGTAAGTCGCTCTGGATAAGAGCGTCTGCTAAATGACTTAAATGTAATGTTCAATGTGAATTTATTAGACTGGGCTACAATGTGCCATGAACTTCAGAATAGGCCTATTAGTAGCCACTGACTGCCGGTCAGAAAACATCGGTGGGTAAACTGACTGCCGGGTCAAAAAAACTAATAAAAAAGCAATGCTCCCTATACTTTACTTTGAAAGCATTTTTCTGAAAAATGTGAGTAAAATGGCGTTTACCCCCAACTAGGACTACACCACTGTCAGGAGCCTACCCTCTCAGCCAGGGCAATTTAACACACCTGAACACACGCAGAACAGGTAGCCTACCCTCTCAGCCAGGGCAATTTAACACATACAGAACAGGTAGCCTACCCTCTCAGCCAGGGCAATTTAACACATACAGAACAGGTAGCCTACCCTCTCAGCCAGGGCAATTTAACACACCTGAACACACGCAGAACAGGTAGCCTACCCTCTCAGCCGAGCCAATTTTACACATACAGAACAGGTTGCCTACCCTCTCAGCCAGGGCAATTTAACACACCTGAACACACGCAGAACAGGTAGCCTACCCTCTCAGCCGAGCCAATTTTACACACGCAGAACAGGTAGCCTACCCTCTCAGCCAGGGCAATTTAACACACCTGAACACATGCAGAACAGGTAGCCTACCCTCTCAGCCGAGCCAATTTAACACATACAGAACAGGTAGCCTACCCTCTCAGCCAGGGCAATTTAACACACCTGAACACACACAGAACAGGTAGCCTACCCTCTCAGCCGGGGCAATTTAACACACCTGAACACATGCAGAACAGGTAGCCTACCCTCTCAGCCGAGCCAATTGAACACATGCTAGAACAGGTAGCCTACCCTCTCAGCCAGGGCAATTTAACACACCTGAACACATGCAGAACAGGTAGCCTACCCTCTCAGCCGAGCCAATTTAACACATACAGAACAGGTTGCCTACCCTCTCAGCCGAGCCAATTTAACACACCTGAACAGGTAGCCTACCCTCTCAGCCGGGGCAATTTAACACACCTGAACAGGTAGCCTACCCTCTCAGCCGGGGCAATTTAACACACCTGAACACACGCAGAACAGGTAGCCTACCCTCTCAGCCAGGGCAATTTAACACACCTGAACACATACAGAACAGGTAGCCTACCCTCTCAGCCAGGGCAATTTAACACACCTGAACACACGCAGAACAGGTAGCCTACCCTCTCAGCCGAGCCAATTTTACACACGCAGAACAGGTAGCCTACATTCAATATAATACGAGTTGAATCAAAACATGTTTTAAAATCCTAGTTCATGAGTTGTCCATAATTGATGAGATGATGCTTGGAGTCTTCACAGACCATGTGACATAAAAAAAACTCTCCTTAAATTAATCTGTCTGAATACTTGTGTTTTTTTTATACATTTGCAAACATTTCTAAAAACCTGTTTTTTCGCTTTGTCATTATGGCATATTTTGTGTAGATTGCTGAGAAACTATTTGTATTTAATCCATTTTAGAATAAGACTAACTTAACAAAATGTTAAAAAAGTTAAGGAGTCTGAATACTTCCCGAAAGCACTGTACTTCACCACTAAATCTAAGGGTAGAGCTCAAAAATTCAAACCCCTTGGACGCTGCCATAACATTAGAAGTGCCATCCAAGAAGGCGCAAGGTCATTGGCCACAGATAAAATGACTGCAAATCACGTTGTATTAAGTTCTAGACCTCTGCTACATCTGGTAATGAATGGTATGGCTGTTGAACAAGTTTAGGAGACTAACTTACTTGGCATTACCTTAGATTGTAAACACACAGATTCAATGGTTGTAAAGATGGGGAGAGGTCAATAATAAATAGAGGGTTAGGGTTAGGGTTTTTGATACCACACTCCAAAAGCAAGTTCTGCAGGCTCTAGTTTTGTCTTATCTTGATTATTGTCCAGTCATGTGGTCCAGTGCTGCAAGGAAACACCTAGTTAAGCTGCAGCTGGCCCAGAACAGAGCGGCACATCTTGCTCTTAATTGTAATCAGACGGGTGATATAAATACCATGCACGCCAATCTCTCTTGGCTAAGCGCTGAGATACTAACAGCATTACTTATTTTTATAGGAAACAATGTGTTGAAAATCACAAATTGTTTGCATAGTCAATTTACACACAACTCACACACACACACACACACACACACACACACACACACACACACACACACACACACACACACACACACACACACACACACACACACACACACACACACACACACACACACACACACACACACACACACACCAGGGATTTTTTCAGTCCACAAATCCAGAAGAAATTCAAGAAAGCGTACAGTATTATATAGAGCCATTATTGCATGGAACTTCCTTCCCATCTCATATTGGTCAAATAAAAACCAGATAAAGCAACACCTCACGGCACAACGCCTCTCCCCGAGCTCTGAAGCAAGCTTCCAGAAAATTGGAATGGAAATGGCGCCACACCAAACTGGAAGTCTTCCGACTAGCTTGGAAAGAAGGTACCGTACAGTACCGAAGAGCCCTTACTGCTGCTCGATCATCCTATTTTTCTAACTTAATTGAGGAAAATAAGAACAATCCGAAATTCCTTTTTGATACTGTCGCAAAGCTAACTAAAAAGCAGCATTCCCCAAGAGAGGATGACTTTCACTTTAGCAGTGATAAATTCATGAAATTCTTTGAGGAAAAGATTATGATCATTAGAAAGCAAATTACGGACTCCTCTTTAAACCTGCGTATTCCTCCAAACCTCAGTTGTCCTGAGTCTGCACAACTCTGCCGGGACCTAGGATCAAGAGAGACGCTCAAGTGTTTTAGTACTATATCTCTTGACACAATGATGAAAATAATCATGGCCTCTAAACCTTCAAGCTGCATACTGGACCCTATTCCAACTAAACTACTGAAAGAGCTGCTTCCTGTGCTTGGCCCTCCTATGTTGAACATAATAAACGGCTCTCTATCCAAACTCACTAAAAGTGGCAGTAATAAAGCCTCTCTTCAAAAGCCAAACCTTGACCCAGAAAATATAAAAAACTATCGGCCTATATTGAATCTTCCATTCCTCTCAAACATTTTAGAGAAGGCTGTTGCACAGCAACTCACTGCCTTCCTGAAGACAAACAATGTATACGAAATGCTTCAGTCTGGTTTTAGACCCCATCATAGCACTGAGACGGCACTTGTGAAGGTGGTATATGACATTTTAATGGCATCGGACCGAGGCTCTGCATCTGTCCTCGTGCTCCTAGACCTTAGTGCTGCTTTTGATACCATCGATCACCACATTCTTTTGGAGAGATTGGAAACCCAAATTGGTCTACACGGACATGTTCTGGCCTGGTTTAGATCTTATCTGTCGGAAAGATATCAGTTTGTCTCTGTGAATGGTTTGTCCTCTGACAAATCAACTGTAAATTTCGGTGTTCCTCAATGTTCCGTTTTAGGACCACTATTGTTTTGACTATATATTTTACCTCTTGGGGATGTTATTCGAAAACATAATGTTAACTTTCACTGCTATGCGGATGACACACAGCTGTACATTTCAATGAAACATGGTGAAGCCCCAAAATTGCCCTCGCTAGAATCATGTGTTTCAGACATAAGGAAGTGGATGGCTGCAAACTTTCTACTATTAAACTCGGACAAAACAGAGATGCTTGTTCTAGGTCCCAAGAAACAAGGAGATCTTCTGTTGAATCTGACAATTAATCTTCATGGTTGTACCGTCGTCTCAAATAAAACTGTGAAGGACCTCGGCGTTACTCTGGACCCTGATCTCTCTTTTTGAAGAACATATCAAGACCATTTCAAGGACAGCTTTTTCCATCTACGTAACATTGCAAAAATCAGAAACTTTCTGTCCAAAAATGATGCAGAAATATTAATCCATGCTTTTGTCACTTCTAGGTTAGACTACTGCAATGCTCTACTTTCCGGCTACCCGGATAAAGCACTAAATAAACTTCAGTTAGTGCTAAATACGGCTGCGAGAATCCTGACTAGAACCAAAAAATTTGATCATATTACTCCAGTGCTAGCCTCTCTACACTGGCTTCCTGTCAAAGCAAGGGCTGATTTCAAGGTTTTACTGCTAACCTACAAAGCATTACATGGGCTTGCTCCTACCTATCTCTCTGATTTGGTCTCTGCCGTACATACCTACACGTACGCTACGGTCACAAGACGCAGGCCTCCTAATTGTCCATAGAATTTCTAAGCAAACAGCTGGAGGCAAGGCTTTCTCCTATAGAGCTCCATTTTTATGGAATGGTCTGCCTACCCACGCAAACTCGGTCTCAACCTTTAAGTCTTTACTGAAGACTCATCTCTTCAGCGGGTCATATGATTGAGTGTAGTCTGGCCCAGGAGTGGGAAGGTGAACGGAAAGGCTCTGGAGCAACGAACCGCCCTTGCTGTCTCTGCCTGGCCGGTTCCCCTCTTTCCACTGGGATTCTCTGCCTCTAACCCTATTACAGGGGCTGAGTCAGTGGCTTACTGGGCTCTCTCATGCCGTCCCTGGAGGGGGTGCGTCACCTGAGTGGGTTGATTCACTATTGTGGTCATCCTGTCTGGGTTGGCGCCCCCCTTGGGTTGTGCCGTGGCGGAGATCTTTGTGGGCTATACTCAACCTTGTCTCAGGATGGTAAGTTGGTGGTTGAAGATATCCCTCTAGTGGTGTGGGGGCTGTGCTTTGGCAAAGTGGGCGGGGTTATATCCTTCCTGTTTGGCCCTGTCCGGGGTGTCCTCGGATGGGGCCACAGTGTCTTCTGACCCCTCCTGTCTCAGCCTTCAGTATTTATGCTGCAGTAGTTTATGTGTCGGAGGCTAGGGTCAGTTTGTTATATCTGGAGTACTTCTCCTGTCCTATTCGGTGTCCTGTGTGAATCTAAGTGTGCGTTCTCTAATTCTCTCCTTCTCTTTTCTTTCTCTCTCTCGGAGGACCTGAGCCCTAGGACCATGCCCCAGGACTGCCTGACATGATGACTCCTTGCTGTCCCCAGTCCACCTGGCCATGCTGCTGCTCCAGTTTCAACTGACCTGAGCCCTAGGACCATGTCCCAGGACTACCTGACATGATGACTCCTTGCTGTCCCCAGTCCACCTGGCCATGCTGCTGCTCCAGTTTCAACTGTTCTGCCTTACTATTATTCGACCATGCTGGTCATTTATGAACATTTTAACATCTTGGCCATGTACTGTTATAATCTCCACCCGGCACAGCCAGAAGAGGACTGGCCACCCCACATATGCTCTCTCTAATTCTCTCTTTCTTTCTCTCTCTCGGAGGACCTGAGCCCTAGGACCGTGCCCAGTACTACCTGACATGATGACTCCTTGCTGTCCCCCGGTCCACCTGACTGTGCTGCTGCTCCAGTTTCAACTGTTCTGCCTTATTATTATTCGACCATGCTGGTCATCTATGAACATTTCAACATCTTGGCCATGTTCTGTTATAATCTCTACCCGGCACAGTGTAGTGGGTGCGTGGTCCCAAGTCTGGGTTTAATGGTCTCTTTTCCAAGCTTAAACAGATAAACATTCAACATTGGCCATGCTGTCAATCCAGCATGACTTCTGCTCAAAACAACAGGAAACTCGGGGCTGAGAAAATACCTTTCAAATGGTCATATAACTCGCAAGTCGGGAACTCAAGCCTCTTTCTAGAGCTCCGATCTGAAGATCACTGACATCATTTAACCTTGTCGGGAACTCAGGCCTCTTTCCAGAGCTCCGATCTGAACTAACCCTAACCCTAACACTAGTTTTGCCTTTGTTTGATGGCACCATGGACCTTTTATTTTTATTTTTTTATTCTTGTACTCATTGGGTGGTTCACCTTGTAGACCCTAACCCTAACCTGAATTCTAACCTTAACCCTAGTTACCCCAATCCCTCACCCTGACCCTGAGACCCTCATGCCTAAACCTTACTTATTGAACCTAACCCTAACCCTAACCCTAACCCCAACCCAACCTGAATTCTAACCTTAACCCCAAGTTACCCTAATTCCTCACCCTAACCCTGGGACCCCATGCCTGAACCTAACCCTAACCCTGAGACCTTCATGCCTAACCTTAAACCCTTAGACCCTCATATTTGATTTTAATTTCAACCTTGACCTGTATTTTAACTCTGACCCTTATGGTAACCCCAATCTGAATTTTGACCTTAACCTATAGCTTTTAAATCTTCAGCTTAATTTCTAACCCTAACCTTATGTCGCTACACCCCATATCTAATTTGAATCTCTACACTCTCTATATCTATTTCAATCTCTACACTCTCTATATCTATTTTAATCTCTAGATTTTCGTACGAACTTTTTCTCCTAGACCACCGCTCTGAATTTGGCACTTGGCCTTTCTTCTTAGTTTAGAATTTCTGGCTTTTAACCTAAGCCTTATTTTAATGTCTGACTTTGGTCTTCCTTTTATAGCTTTTCTTAGTCATTTAAAGTATATAATACATAAGTCTCACCATTTATCCTAAAGGGGTTGCCTGTGCCAGTGCACACCAGATTCGTCTGTTACTCATTGACCCTAACCCTAACCCTAACCCTAACCCTAACCCTAACCCTAACCCTAACCTTAACCTTAACCATTCTAAAAACTATACCTTACCCCAACCTTAAACCCCAACCTTAACCATTCTCAAAAACCATACCTAACCCTAACCCTACAGACAGACAGTCCTTTAACCCAACCAACAGGTTAATCTACAAGTGGGCTACCATGGGGCCTACAACTTTGGCCGGCCTTGCCCGTACCCTCCGGCCCGTCAGAGATGGAAGTGGATCAACCGACTCAAAACTAGAAACCTAACCCTAACCCTCTGCCGGTCCAGGGTCCCTGTACAACTGGCGCCTCAAAATACCCAGCATCACCCCCACCACAGCCCCGTCTTCAACCCCAACCACAGCCTAAACCCACACACCCTTCCCAAAAACACTACTTACTTTCCTTAATTGGACTTTTACACAGCTCTCATATATATGCACACACTAGGATGTAGTGGACTGTGACGTTGTATGTTATCCCTCACACCACTTGTGGGGTTGTATGTGTAGGCTTTTGTATATGTTAAAAATATGTGTAGAGGCACATCCCCTCTTATGTTCTTGTGTGTTTTCATGTGTATCCCCACCCCATCCTTGGTCCCAACCCTACTGACTGAGAGACACTGGCACTCAGCCATCGCAGGACAGGGCCCTTTTACCAGTAGGCTACCTTAAAAATAGATTGGTGGCCATTAGGACCGTAAACATAGATATTTACTAGCATTTCAGAGTTACCGTGACCACGGACTCTTAAACATTTACCTTAGATTTATCCTATATGATCCCTCTGATCCTGTACCAATAATCACTAGGTAACCAATTTATATTTAACAAAACATTTAATTTTCTTCTCTTGGGGTTTCCTTGACCATGGACCCTTGACCAATAGGAAACAATTTTAAACTAAAATAAATAAACAATAATAAATAAAAAAATAAAAAAACATACATATATTATCTTTAAGTTTCTTGAACTTGAGGTTACCATGACCATGGGCCTTGATGAAAAGAAACAATAAAATAGAACCAAATAACTAAATTACAACTAATAATCCCTCACCAACCCACCATCCTTCCAAAATTACCCTCATCTACACCCACCAGCACCCCCAACGGACGAGAACCTTTTTTCTCCAACTACTCCGGGGACCACGGCTTTGTCGACTCCCCCGCAGCGAGCGGACCCTAAGCAATTAGGCCCGACCATACACCAAGCAAGAAGAATGGAGGAAAAGGTAGAGACCGGACTCCTCCGGGACCCCTCTGGGGCCTGTTGGCAGACCTATCGGCACAACCCTCCCATCCCCCTTACACACGGGAGACTCACGTAACGCGCTGGACGACTATCTACCCCAGATTAGATCTGGATTGGCAGTATGTTCAGTAGCGCGTGTTTCCTCCTAGCGGGTTGGGATAACCAAAAGAGGGGCTTTGGGGTTATGCGCTGCGCTCGGAGGTTCGCATCTGCCGTGTAACCCCTGGGGTGCCCAGATAATGTCTGGCGGAGAATCGGATCCCACAGAATAATTTTTCACTGGGGGACCCCCTACCCCGCCGTACTTAGCCTGGACAACCGAACCATTTTTTTTACCTGGACCGCGAACCAATTCACTGTCTAGGGATGATATACCTCTGGAAACGTTACGATCCTGGAAGGGAGTAATTCCACTGGTCACTGTTACCCAAAACCACTGAATTACCTACGACTGAGATGGTGGGGATGGAAACACCCAATTAACTTCTACTACTGCCGGACGTTTCATACGTAAGCCAGAGAAGGTTTGCCGGTTTCTAAACCCTCCATACACCGACCGAAACACAGGACGTGACTCCAGGGGCGGATGCATGACAACCGTATAGAGGGCTCGCATTCTGGGTTTTTTTCTGCTCAAATCACTGGTTGTTATAGACTGACCACTTGACAGGGACACATGGCAACCGACTGAGGTCCGGACCTGCACAAGGTACGCAACACGATGGTTTTGCCTGATCCTACGCCGAGTCTACCCATACAGACTAGCTGGATTCGACTAGACATGGGTTGATTTGGAATTAGGATCCTGGAAGGGAATAACTCCCAATCACACACATGATTGAAAACATCCAGGACCAAAGACTGACGAACACTGAAGTGAATACATAGACAACATGGAGCTAAAGAAGAAGGATCCGTAAGGGAGTAAAACTCCTAGGTTGCACTATGCTTTCCACCTCCGTTGACATAGCGGACCTGGACATCATGACCCTACCACTCGACATGGACACATGGCAACCAACCGAGGACCGGACCTGCATAAGGTACGCAACTCAAGGGTTTTGCCTGATCCTAAGTTGAGTTGACAGACCTACCTAAACTTAACCTTAACTATACCTTACCCTAACCCTAACCCTAACCTTAACCATTCCAAAACCCATACCTAAACCTAAACCCTAACTTTAACCCTTCTAAAAAACTATACCTTACCCCAACCTTAAACCCTAACCTTAACCATTCTAAAAAACCATACCTAACCCTAACCCTACAGACAGACATTCCTTTAACCCAACCAATGGGTTAATCTACAAGTGGGCTACCATGGGGCCTACAACTTTGGCCGGCCGCGCCCGTACCCTCCGGCCCACGCGTATATGATGTGGAGTGCAACCCCTCCCTTCCCCCCTCCGGTTTCCACGTGTCAGAGATGGAAGTGGATCAACCGACTCAAAACTAGAAACCTAACCCTAACCCTAACCCCTAACCCTAACCCTAACCCTAACCCTAACCCCTAACCCTAACCCTAACCCCTAACCCTAACCCTAACCCTAACCCCTACAGGATACTACCCTCCACAACATAACAATCACTATGTCACCAGGACATATACAGGATACTACCCTCCACAACACTATGTCACCAGGACATATACAGGATACTACCCTCTACAACACTATGTCACAAGGACATATACAG
>NW_026287144.1:0-49652 GCF_023373465.1 Oncorhynchus keta | reverse complement strand
ACATCATTACACAGTCCACAGTCTGGTGGTGACATCATTACACACTCCACAGTCTGGTGGTGACATCATTACACACTCCACAGTCTGGTGGTGACATCATTACACAGTCTGGTGGTGACATCATTCCACAGTCTGGTGGTGACATCATTACACAATCCACAGTCTGGTGGTGACATCATTACACAGTCCACAGTCTGGTGGTGACATCATTACACAGTCCACAGTCTGGTGGTGACATCATTACACAGTCCACAGTCTGGTGGTGACATCATTACACAGTCTGGTGGTGACATCATTACACAGTCCACAGTCTGGTGGTGACATCATTACACAGTCCACAGTCTGGTGGTGACATAACACAGTCCACAGTCTGGTGATGACATCAGAACACAGTCCACAGTCTGGTGGTGACATCATTACACAGTCCACAGTCTGGTGGTGACATCATTACACAGTCCACAGTCTGGTGGTGACATCAGAACACACTCCACAGTCGTGGTGACATCATTACACAGTCCACAGTCTGGTGGTGACATCATTACAGTCTGGTGGTGACATCATTACACAGTCCACAGTCTGGTGGTGACATCATACACAGTCCACAGTCTGGTGGTGACACCATTACACAGTCCACAGTCTGGTGGTGACATCATTGCAGTCCACAGTCTGGTGGTGACATCATTACACAGTCACAGTCTGGTGGTGACATCATTACACACTCCACAGTCTGGTGGTGACATCATTACACACTCCAGTCTGGTGGTGACATCATTACACACTCCACAGTCTGGTGGTGACATCATTACACAAACCACAGTCTGGTGGTGACATCATTACACACTCCACAGTCTGGTGATGACATCATTACACACTCCACAGTCTGGTGGTGACATCATTACACAGTCTGGTGATGACATCATTACACTCCAGTCTGGTGGTGACATCGTGCACAGTCCACAGTCGGGTGGTGACATCATTACACAGTCCACAGTCGGGTGGTGACATCATTACACACTCCACAGTCTGGTGGTGACATCATTACACTCCCACAGTCTGGTGGTGACATCATTACACACTCCACAGTCTGGTGGTGACATCATTACACACTCCACAGTCTGGTGGTGACATCATTACACACTCCACAGTCTGGTGGTGACATCATTACACAGTCCACAGTCTGGTGGTGACATCATTACACACAGTCCACAGTCTGGTGGTGACATCATTACACACTCCACAGTCTGGTGATGACATCAGAACACACTCCACAGTCTGGTGGTGACATCATTACACAGTCCACAGTCTGGTGGTGACATCATTACACAGTCCACAGTCTGGTGGTGACATCATTACACAGTCCACAGTCTGGTGGTGACATCATTACACACTCCACAGTCTGGTGGTGACATCATTACACAGTCCACAGTCTGGTTTGTGACATCATTCCACAGTCCACAGTCTGGCGGTGACATCATTACACACTGAACTCCCCATAGTCTGGTACATTAATCTGTGCTGTTATCTGTATTTATTATGGATCCCCATTAGTTCCAGCCAAGGCAGCAGCTGGGGTTTATTATGGATCCCCATTATTCCAGCAGCTACTCTTCCTGGGGTTTATTATGGATTCCCATTAGTTCCTGCCACAGCAGCTACTCATCCTGGGGTTTATTATGGATCCCCATTAGTTCCTGCCAAGGCAGCAGCTACTCTTCCTGGGGTTTATTATGGATCCCCATTAGTTCCTGCCATACTGGGGTTTTATTATGGATCCCCATTGGTTCCAGCCAAGGCAGCAGCTACTCTTCCTGGGGTTTATTATGGATCCCCATTAGTTCCTGCCAAGGGGAGCAGCTACTCTTCCTGGGGATTATTATGGATCCCCATTAGTTCCTGCCAATGCAGCAGCTACTCTTCCTGGGGTTTATTATGGATCCCCATTAGTTCCTGCCAAGGCAGCAGCTACTCTTCCTGGGGTTTATTATGGATCCCCATTAGTTCCTGCCAAGGCAGCAGCTACTCTTCTGGGGTTTATTATGGATCCCCATTAGTTCCTGCCAAGGCAGCAGCTACTCTTCCTGGTGTTTATTATGGATCCCCATTAGTTCCTGTCAAGGCAGCAGCTACTCTTCCTGGGGGTTTATTATGGATCCCCATTAGTTCCTGCCAAGGCAGCAGCTACTCTTCCTGGGGTTTATTATGGATCCCCATTAGTTCCTGCCAAGGCAGCAGCTACTCTTCCTGGGGTTTATTATGGATCCCCATTAGTTCCTGCCAAGGCAGCAGCTACTCTTCCTGGGGTTTATTATGGATCCCCATTAGTTCCTGCCAAGGCAGCAGCTACTCTTCCTGGGGTTTATTATGGATCCCCATTGGTTCCTGTCAAGTCAGCAGCTACTCTTCCTGGGGTTTATTATGGATCCTCATTAGTTCCTGCCAAGGCAGCAGCTACTCTTCTGGGGTTTTATTATGGATCCCCATTAGTTCCTGCCAAGGCAGCAGCTACTCTTCCTGGGGTTTTATTATGGATCCCCATTAGTTCCTGCCAAGGCAGCAGCTACTCTTCCTGGGGTTTATTATGGATCCCCATTAGTTCCTGCAAGGCAGCAGCTACTTCCTGGGGTTTATTATGGATCCCCATTAGTTCCACTCACAAGGCAGCAGCTACTCTTCTGGGTTGCAGCAAAATGAAGGCAGTTATAGCCTATTTTTAAAACATTACTATACAGGCCTCCATCACTAAGCTACAATACAAAATCCATGTGCTACTGTGTCTATGGTGTGTATTATAGATCGTGTGTGTGTGTGTGCATGGGTCTGGGCCTGTGTTTGTGTCTCTACACAGTCCCCGATGTTCAATAGGGTGTATTTGTATCTGTTTTTTGAATCCAAAATTTACTGCGTGCGTGAGTTCTCAGTCATGGGACCTGTGTACGTCCAAGGGCCAGCCGTGCTGCCCTGTTCTGACCAATTGCAATTTTCCTAAGTCCCCCTCTGGCACCTGACCACACGACTGAACAGTAGTCCAGGTGCAACAAAACTAGGACCTGTAGAACCTGCCGTGTAGATAGTGCTATTAAGAAGGCAGAGCAGCGCTTTATTATGGACAGACTTCTCCCCGTCTTTGCTACTGTTGTATCAATATGTTTAGACCAGGACAGTTTACAATTCCTGGGTTATTCATGCAGTTTTAGTCACTCAATTTGCTCAATGTCCACATTATTCATTACACAATTTGTTGAGGTTTAGGGTTTAGTGAATGATTTGTCCCAAAAACAGCTTTTGAAATATTTAGGACTAACTTAATCCTTGCCACCCATTACGAAACCAACTGCAGCTCTTTTGTTTAAGTGTTGCAGTCATTTCAGTTGCTGTGGTAGCTGACGTGTATAGTGTTGATTCATCCACATACATAGACACACAGGCTTTACTTAAAGCCAGTGGCATGACGTTAGTAAAGATTGAAAAAAGTAAGAGGCATAGACAGCTGCCCTGTGGAATTCCTCATTCTACCTGGATTACGTTGGAGAGGCTTCCATTAAAGAACACCCTCTGTGTTCTGTTAGACAGGTAACTCTTTATCCACATTATAGCAGGGGGTGTAAAGCCATAACATACATGTGTTTGTTAGACAGCAGCATCCACAACTATAGCAGAGGGTGTAAAGCCAAAAACATTTTTCCAGCAGCAGACTATAATAAAGTAGGCGTGAAAATATTTCTATCATACATTTCTCTCAGCCAATCATCAGTCATCTGTGTAAGTGCTGTGCTTGTTGAATGTCCATCCCTATCAGTGTGCTGGAAGTCTGTTGTCAATGTGTTTACTGTAAAATAACCATATCTGGTCAAACATCATTTTTTCCCCCAGAAGTTTACTAAGAAAGTTGGTAACAGGCTGATTGGTCGGCTATTTGAGCCAGTAAAGGGTGCTTTACTTCTTAGGTAGCATAATGACTTTAGCTTCCCTCCAGACCTGAGGGAACACACTTTCTCGTAGGCTTAAATTGACAATATGGCAAATAGGAGTGGCAATATTGTGTGCTCTCATCCTCAGTAATTTTCCATGCAGATTGTCAGACCCTGGTGGCTTGTCATTAACGATAGACAAACCTCTTCTACACTCACTTTACGGTATTCAAACTACAATGCTTGTCTTTTAAAAATACATTTCAGATATACTTGGATGTGTCGTGTCAACGTTCGTTGCTATCATAATATAATAATAATAATATATGCCATTTAGCAGACGCTTTTTATCCAAAGCGACTTACAGTCATGTGTGCATACATTCCTACGTATGGGTGGTCCTGAATCGAACCCACTACCCTGGCGTTACAAACGCCATGCTCTACCAACTGAGCTACAGAAGGACTACGTCATGTGGTACTTTTATTTTTTATTTACCTATTTTATAGGCAAGTCAGTTAAGAACAACTTATTTTCAAATGACACCACAGACCAGCAGCGTCTGGTTGCTCCTCATTACTCACCAGACCAGCAGCATCTGGTTGCTCCTCATTACTCACCACAGACCAGCAGCGTCTGGTTGCTCCTCATTACACACCACAGACCAGCAGCGTCTGGTTGCTCCTCATTACACACCACAGACCAGCAGCGTCTGGTTTGCTCCTCATTACACACCACAGACCAGCAGCGTCTGGTTGCTCCTCATTACACACCACGGACCAGCAGCGTCTGCTTGCTCCTCATTACACACACGGACCAGCAGCGTCTGGTTGCTCCTCATTACTCACCACAGACCAGCAGCGTCTGGTTGCTCCTCATTACACACCACAGACCAGCAGCGTCTGGTTGCTCCTCATTACACACCACAGACCAGCAGCGTTCTGGTTGCTCCTCATTACACACCACAGACCAGCAGCGTCACGGTTAGCTCCTCATTACACACCACAGACCAGCAGCGTCTGGTTGCTCCTCATTACTCACCACAGACCAGCAGCTGCCTGGTTGCTCCTCATTACACACCACAGACCAGCAGCGTCTGGTTGCTCCTCATTACACACACCACAGACCAGCAGCGTCTGGTTGCTCCTCATTACACACCACAGACCAGCAGCGTCTGGTTGCTCCTCATTACACACACAGACCAGCAGCGTCTGGTTGCTCCTCATTACTCTCACCACAGACCAGCAGCGTCTGGTTGCTCTCATTACTCACCACAGACCAGCAGCGTCTGGTTGCTCCTCATTACTCACTCACGGACCAGCAGCGCTCTGTTGCTCCTCATTACACACCACGGACCAGCAGCGTCTGGTTGCTCTCATTACTCACCACAGACCAGCAGCGCTCTGGTTGCTCCTCATTACACACCACGGACCAGCAGCGTCTGGTTGCTCCTCATTACTCACCCACAGACCAGCAGCGTCTGGTTGCTCCCCTCCTCATTACACACCACGGACCAGCAGCGTCTGGTTGCTCTCATTACACACCACGGACCAGCAGCGTCTGGTTGCTCCTCATTACACACCACAGACCAGCAGCGTCTGGTTGCTCCTCATTACTCACCACAGACCAGCAGCATCTGGTTGCTCCTCATTACTCACCACAGACCAGCAGCGTCTGGTTGCTCCTCATTACTCACCACGGACCAGCAGCGTCTGGTTGCTCCTCATTACACACCACGGACCAGCAGCGTCTGGTTGCTCCTCATTACTCACCACAGACCAGCAGCATCTGGTTGCTCCTCATTACTCACCACAGACCAGCAGCGTCTGGTTGCTCCTCATTACACACCACAGACCAGCAGCGTCTGGTTGCTCCTCATTACACACCACGGACTAGCAGCGTCTGGTTGCTCCTATTTACACCACAGACCAGCAGCCTCCGGTTGCTCATTACACACCACGGTTCAGCAGCGTCTGGTTTGCTCCTCATTACACACCACAGACCAGCAGCGTCTGGTTGCTCTCATTACACACCACAGACCAGCAGCGTCTGGTTGCTCATTACACACCACAGACCAGCAGCGTCTGGTTGCTCCTCATTACACACAGACCAGCAGCGTCTGGTTGCTCCTCATTACTCACCACAGACCAGCAGCGTCTGGTTGCTCCTCATTACACACCACAGACCAGCAGCGTCTGGTTGCTCCTCATTACACACACCACAGACCAGCAGCGTCACCGTTGCTCTCATTACACACCACTGACCAGCAGCGTTCTGGTTGCTCCTCATTACTCACCACAGACCAGCAGCGTCTGGTTGCTCCTCATTACTCACCACAGACCAGCAGCGTCTGGTTGCTCCTCATTACTCACCACGGACCAGCAGCGTCTGGTTGCTCCTCATTACACACCACAGACCAGCAGCGTCTGGTTGCTCCTCATTACTCACCACAGACCAGCAGCGTCTGGTTGCTCCTCATACACACCACAGACCAGCAGCGTCTGGTTGCTCCCTCATTACACACACCACAGACCAGCAGCATCTGGTTGCTCCTCATTACACACCACAGACCAGCAGCGTCTGGTTGCTCCCTCATTACACACCACAGACCAGCAGCGTCTGGTTGCTCCTCATTACTCACCACAGACCAGCAGCGTCTGGTTGCTCCTCATTACTCACCACGACCAGCAGCGTCTGGTTGCTCCTCATTACTCACCACGGACCAGCAGCGTCTGGTTGCTCCTCATTACACACCACGGACCAGCAGCGTCTGGTTGCTCCTCATTACTCACTACAGACCAGCAGCGCTCTGGTTGCTCCCTCATTACACACTACGACCAGCAGCGTCTGGTTGCTCATTACTCACCCACGGACCAGCAGCGTCTGGTTGCTCCTCATTACACACCACGGACCAGCAGCGCGTCTGGTTGCTCCTCATTACACACCACGGACCAGCAGCGTCTGGTTGCTCCTCATTACACCCACAGACCAGCAGCGTCTGGTTGCTCCTCATTACTCACCACAGACCAGCAGCGTCTGGTTGCTCTCATTACACACCACAGACCAGCAGCGCCTGGTTGCTCCCTCATTACACACCACGGACCAGCAGCGTCCTGGTTGCTCCTCATTACTCACCACAGACCAGCAGCGTCTGGTTGCTCCTCATTACACACCACGGACCAGCAGCGTCTGGTTGCTCCTCATTACTCACCACAGACCAGCAGCGTCTGGTTGCTCCTCATTACACACCACGGACCAGCAGCGTCTGGTTGCTCCTCATTACACACCACGGACCAGCAGCGTCTGGTTGCTCCTCATTACACACCACAGACCAGCAGCGTCTGGTTGCTCCTCATTACTCACCACAGACCAGCAGCATCTGGTTGCTCCTCATTACTCACCACAGACCAGCAGCGTCTGGTTGCTCCTCATTACTCACCACGGACCAGCAGCGTCTGGTTGCTCCTCATTACACCACGGACCAGCAGCGTCTGGTTGCTCCTCATTACTCACCACAGACCAGCAGCGTTCTGGTTGCTCCTCATTACACACCACAGACCAGCAGCGTCTGGTTGCTCCTCATTACACAATTACAGACTAGCAGCGTCTGGTTGCTCCTCATTACACCACAGACCAGCAGCCGTCTGGTTGCTCCTCATTACACACCACAGACCAGCAGCGTCTGGCTGCTCCTCATTACACACCACAGACCATGCGTCTGGTTGCTCCTCATTACACACCACCAGACCAGCAGCGTCTGGTTGCTCCTCATTACACACACAGACCAGCAGCGTCTGGTTGCTCTCATTACACACCACGGACCAGCAGCGTCTGGGTTGCTCCTCATTACTCACCACAGACCAGCAGCGTCTCTGGTTGCTCCTCATTACTCACCCACGGACCAGCAGCGTCTGGTTTGCTCCTCATTACCCACCACTGACCAGCAGCGTCTGGTTGCTCCTCATTACTCACCACAGACCAGCAGCGTCTGGTTGCTCCTCATTACACACCACAGACCAGCAGCGTCTGGTTTGCTCCTCATTACTCACCACGGACCAGCGTCTGGTTGCTCCTCATTACTCACCACGGACCAGCAGCGTCTGGTTGCTCCTCATTACTCACCACGGGACCAGCAGCGTCTGGTTGCTCCTCATTACACACCACGGACCAGCAGCGTCTGGTTGCTCCTCATTACTCAACACAGACCAGCAGCGTCTGGTTGCTCCTCATTACACACCACAGACCAGCAGGCGTCTGGTTATCTCATTACACCCACAGACCAGCAGCGTCTGGTTTGCTCCTCATTACACACCACAGACCAGCAGCGTCTGGTTTGCTCCTCATTACACACCACAGACCAGCAGCGTCTGGTTGCTCCTCATTACACACCACAGACCAGCAGCGTCTGGTTGCTCTCATTACACCACAGACCAGCAGCGTCTGGTTGCTCCTCATTACACACCACAGACCAGCAGCGTCTGGTTGCTCCTCATTACACACCACAGACCAGCAGCGTCTGGTTGCTCCTCATTACACACCAAAGACCAGCAGCGTCTGGTTGCTCCTCATTACACCACAGACCAGCACCGTCTGGTTGCTCCTCATTACACACCACGGACCAGCAAATATTCTTTACATCATCACATAGGAATCACTACAGAACTTACTGTATGACCGCTATACACTATATTCAGCCCAGCCTTTGGAACTGTGGTTTTCCTCGATATGTATATTATATACTGATCACTTCATACGATGGATCTGGATGTCTGCCCTTTAGCACATCTTCAAGGCATTAGCAAAGATGTGATCAATACATGTTGATGATTTCATTCCTGTGTCGTTTTTCAGAGAAATCACCCTGGTAGGTTGACTGGATAACCTGAGCCAGGTTGCAGGCACTGGTTGCAGTTTGAAGTTTCTTGAGTGGGCAGCTTGATGAATATTTAAATCACCCAGAAAATATACCTTTCTGTTGACACCACATATATTACCATTTGGGGGCGGCAGGTAGCCTAGTGGTTAGAGGGTAAGAGGAGGCAGGTAGCCTAGTGGTTAGAGTGTAGAGGGGTAGGTAGCCTAGTGGGTTAGAGGGTAGAGGAGGCAGGTAGCCTAGTGGTTAGAGGGTAGAGGGGGCAGGTAGCCTAGTGGTTAGGGTAGAGGGGCAGGTAGCCTAGTGGTTAGGGGTAGAGGAGGCAGGTAGCCTAGTGGTTCGAGCGTTGGTCTAGTAACCGGAAGGTGCAAGATCGAATCCCTGAGCTGACAAGGTATAAATCTGTCGTTCTGCCCACTGAACAGGCAGTTAACCCACTGTTCCTAGGCCGTCGTTGAAAATAAGAATTTGTTCTTAACTGACTTGCCTAGTTAAATAAAGGTAGAATGAAAAGTGGTCTTCCTCACTAGGACACACCCCCTCAGTGGTCTTCCTCCTAGGACACCCCCTCAGTGGTCTTCCTACTAGGACACACCCCTCAGTGGTCTTCCTACTAGGACACACCCCTCAGTGGTCTTCCTACTAGGACACACCCCCTCAGTGGTCTTCCTACTAGGACACACCCTCAGTGGTCTTCCTACTAGGACACACACCCCTCAGTGGTCTTCCTACTAGGACACACACCCCTCAGTGGTCTTCCTACTGGGACACACCCCTCAGTGGTCTTCCTATTAGGACACACCCCTCAGTGGTCTTCCTACTAGGACACACCCCTCAGTGGTCTTCCCTACTAGGACACACCCCTCAGTGGTCTTCCTACTAGGACACACCCCTCAGTGGTCTTCCTGCTAGGACACACCCCCTCAGTGGTCTTCCTACTAGGACACACCCCTCAGTAGTCTTCCTACTAGGACACACCCCCTCAGTAGTCTTCCTACTAGGACCACACCCTCAGTGGTCTTCCTACTAGGACACACCCCCTCAGTGGTCTTCCTACTAGGACACACCCCTCAGTAGTCATCTACTAGGACACACCCCTCAGTAGTCTTCCTACTAGGACACACCCTCAGTGGTCTTCCCTACTAGGACACACCCCTCAGTGGTCTTCCTACTAGGACACCCTCAGTGGTCTTCCTACTAGGACACACCCTCAGTGGTCTTCCTAGGACACACCCCTCAGTGGTCTTCCTACTAGGACACACTCCCTCAGTGCTAACAGTATAACTCTGGTTCATAGGCACATGATGACTGCAGACAACAGCTGTAGGATCAGCAGAGGCATTCAGGGCCATAAATGAGGTTACTTACATTGTGTCTACCAACCCCCCTGGGATAACGTAGAGTACTGAAGCATTAAAACTGGCGGTAGGGATTAAACTGAGCGGACCTGGGTCATTGATAAGTCGCTGTCACAACGCAGCCTTATATCGCTGTGAAAGGATCCAGGAACCCAAATGATTTGGGAGGATCCCATCCTCTGTGTGCTCTCACCAGTAGGCGTTCTGTGGGTCTGGTGCGTAGCCGACCGTCCAGGAATATGTGTGAAGGTGCTGGCTGAAGGACGAAGACCTGGGTTCCCTCCGACAGTGGCAGCCCTGACACTTACACGCATTGTAGTCCTTCAGGATACTGAACAGGGAGACATTTACAGAGATGCCTTGATCAATGGTAACAAAACGCAATTCCCAATAACACTAACACTCCCACTAACAGTACCATTCCCACTATCATTCCCACTACCCACTCCCACTAACACTACCATTCCCACTACCATTCCACTAACACTACCACTAACACTACCATTCCACTACCACTCCCACTAACACTACCATTCCCACTAACACTACCATTCCCACTAACACTACCATTCCCACTAACACTACCATTCCCACTAACACTACCACTCCCACTAACACCATTCCCACTACCACTCCCACTACCACTACCATTCCCACTACCACTAACACTACCATTCCCACTAACACTACCACTACCATTCCCACTAACACTACCACTACCACTCCCACTAACACTACCATTACCACTAACACTACCATTCCCCACTCAACACTACCATTACCACTAACACCTTACCATTCCCACTAACACTACCATTCCACTAACACTACCATTCCCATAACACTACCATTTCCCACTAACACTACCACTAACACTACCATTCCCACTAACACTACCATTCCCCAACTCTTGCACCATTCCTACTAACACTACCATTTCCACTAACACTACCATTCCACTAACACTACCATTCCATAACACTACCATTCCCACACCACTGCCATTCCCACTACCATTCCCACTAACACTACCATTCTACTAACACTACCATTCCCACTAACACTACCATTCCCACTAACACTACCATTCCCACTAACACTACCATTCCCACTAACACTACCATTCCCACTAACACTACCATTCCCACTAACACTACCACTCCCACTACCACTCCCACTACCATTCCCACTTACCATTCCCACTTACCATTCCCACTAAAACTACCATTCCCACTTTACCATTCCCACTAACACTACCATTCCCACTAACACTACCATTCCCACTAACACTACCATTCCCACTAACACTACCATTCCCACTAACACTACCATTCCCACTTACCACCCACTAAAACTACCATTCCCACTAACACTACCATTCCCCACTAACACTACCATTCCCACTAACACTACCATTCCCACTACCATTCCCACTTACCATTCCCACTAAAACTACCATTCCCACTAACACTACCATTCCCACTAACACTACCATTCCCACTAACACTACCATTCCCACTAACACTACCATTCCCACTAACACTACCATTCCCACTAAAACTACCATTCCACTAAAACTACCATTCCCACTAACACTACCATTCCCACTAACACTACCATTCCCACTAACACTACCATTCCCACTAACACTACCATTCCCACTAACACTACCATTCCCACTAACACTACCATTCCCACTAACACTACCATTCCCACTAACACTACCATTCCCACTAACACTACCATTCCACGAACACTACCACTACCATTCCCACTAACACTCCCACTAACAGTACCATTCCCACTAACACTCCCACTAACAGTACCATTCCCACTAACACTACCATTCCCACTAACACTACCATTCCCACTAACACTACCATTCCCACTAACACTACCATTCCCACTAACACTACCATTCCCACTAACACTACCATTCCCACTAACACTACCATTCCCACTAACACTACCATTTCCACTAACCATTTCCACTAACCATTCCCACTAACCATTCCCACTAACACTACCATTCCCACTAACACTACCATTCCCACCTAACACTACCATTCCCACTAAAACTACCATTCCCACTAAAAACCATTCCCACTAAAACTACCATTTCCCACTAACACTACCATTCCCACTTACCATTCCCACTAAAACTACCATTCCCACTAACACTACCATTCCCACTAACACTACCATTCCCACTAACACTACCATTCCCATCAACACTACCATTCCCACTAACCATTCCCACTAACCATTTCCCACTAACCATTCCCACTAACACTACCATTCCCACTAACACTACCATTCCACTAACACTACCATTCCCATAAAACTACCATTCCCACTAAAACTACCATTCCCACTAAACTACCATTCCCACTAACATCCCTACCATTCCCATCTTACCATTCCCACTAAAACTACCATTCCCACTAACACTACCATTCCACTAACACTACCATTCCCACTAACTACCATTTCCACTAACACTACCATTTCCCACTAACACTACCATTCCCACTAACACTACCATTCTACTAACACTACCATTCCACTAACACTACCATTCCCACTAACACTACCATTCCACTAACACTACCATTCCCACTAACACTACCATTCCCACTAACACTACCATTCCACTAACACTACCATTCCCACTAACACTACCATTCCCACTAACACTACCATTCCCACTAACACTACCATTCCCACTAACACTACCACTCCCACTAACACTACCATTCCTTTTATTTCTGTCACAAATTCCACACATATACTGTCTCACTCTCTCACTGACACAAAGACACTCTCTCTTACATGGCAGTCATGGCTCGTTCTGGAAGGTAACGGGCCATTCCCAGCGGTTTACTGTTGACCTTCTCTTTCTCCTTCCTGTACTCCTCCTTCAGCTTGGACTCCAGCTTGGTGTAGTAACTCACTGCCTCCTCCTGTAGAATAGAGACGGTTAGTTGGGGGCTTCTGGCTTGGTGTAGTAACTCACTGCCTCCTCTGGCAGAATAGAGACGGTTGGTTGGGGGCTTCTAGCTTGGTGTAGTAACTCACTGCCTCCTGTAGAATAGAGACGGTTAGTTAGGGGCTTCTAGCTTACAACTCACTGCCTCCTCCTGTAGAATAGAGACGGTTAGTTAGGGGCTTCTAGCTTGGTGTAGTAACTCACTGCACTCCTCCTGTAGAATAGAGACGGTTGGTTGGGGGCTTCTAGCTTGGTGTAGTAACTCACTGCCTCCTCCTGTAGAATAGAGACGGTTAGTTGGGGGCTTCTAGCTTGGTGTAGTAACTCACTGCCTCCTCCTGTAGAATAGAGACGGTTGGTTTGGGGGCTTCTAGCTTGGTGTAGTAACTCACTGCCTCCTCCTGTAGAATAGAGACGGTTAGTTGGGGGCTTCTAGCTTATGTAGTTACTAACTGCCTCCTCCTGTAGAATAGAGACGGTTAGTTGGGGGCTTCTAGCTTGGTATGTAGTTGCAACCTCCTCCTGTAGAATAGACGGTTAGTTGGGGGGCTTCTTCCTTGGTGTAGTTAATAGCGCCCCTCCTGTAGAATAGAGACGGTTAGTTGGGGGCTTCTAGCTTGGTGTAGTAAATCACTGCCTCCTCCTGTAGAATAGAGACGGTTAGTTGGGGGCTTCTAGCTTGGTGTAGTTACTAACTGCCTCCTCCTGTAGAATAGAGACACCCAGCCCTCTGTTCAGGGTTGGACACCCAGACCCCTAGATTCGGGGTTGGACACCCAGACCTCTGGGTTACGGGTTGGACACCCCGACCTCTGGGGTTACTGGGTTGGACACCCAGACCTCTGTTGGGTTGGACACCCAGACCTCTGGGTTACGGGTTGGACACCCAGACCTCTGGGTTACGGGTTGGACACCCAGACCTCTGGGTTACGGGTTGGACACCCCAGACCTCTGGGTTACGGGTTGGACACCCAGACCTCTGGGTTACTGGGTTGGACACCCAGACCTCTGGGTTCGGGTTGGACACCCAGACCTCTGGGTTACGGGTTGGACACCCCCAGACCTCTGGGTTACGGGTTGGGCACCCAGACCTCTGGGTTACGGGTTGGACACCCAGACCTCTGGGTTTACGGGTTGACACCCAGACCTCTGGAGTTACGGGTTGGACACCCAGACCTCTGGGTTACGGGTTGGACAGACCTCTGGGTTACGGGTTGGACACCCAGACCTCTGGGTTACGGGTTGGACACCCAGACCTCTGGGTTACGGGTTGAACACCCAGACCTCTGGGTTACGGGTTGGACACCCAGACCCTGGGTTACGGGTTGGGACACCCAGACCCTGGGTTACGGGTTGGACACCCAGACCTCTGGGTTACGGGTTGGACACCAGACCTCTGGGTTCTGGGTTGGACACAGACCTCTGGGTTATGGGCTCAGGGTTGGACACCTAGCCTAGACCTCTGGGTTATGGGCTAGGGGGTTGGACACATATAGACTCTCAGATCTCTGGGGTATGGGCTAGGGGTTGGACACATATAGACTCAGATCTCTGGGGTATGGGCTAGGGGTTGGACACATATAGACTCAGATATCGGGGGTATGGGCTAGGGCTTGGACACATATAGACTCTCAGATCTCTGGGGTATGGGCTAGGGGGTTGGACACATATAGACTCAGATCTCTGGGGTATGGGCTAGGGGTTGGACACATATAGACTCTCAGATCTCTGGGGTATGGGCTAGGGTTGGACACATATAGACTCTCAGATCTCTGGGTTATGGGCTAGGGTTGGACACATATAGACTCTCAGATCTCTGGGGTATGGGCTAGGGGTTGACACATATAGACTCTCAGATCTCGGGGGTATGGGCTAGGGGTTGGACACCTAGACCTCTGGGTTATGGGCTAGGGGTTGGACACATATAGACTCTCAGATCTCTGGGGTATGGGCTAGGGTTTGACACATATAGACTCTCAGATCTCTGGGTATGGGCTAGGGGGTTGGACACCTAGACCTCTGGGTTATGGGCTAGGGTTGACACATATAGACTCTCAGATCTCGGGGTATGGGCTAGGGCTTTGACACATATAGACTCTCAGATCTCTGGGGTATGGGCTAGGGGTTTGGACACATATAGACTCAGATCTCTGGGGTATGGGCTAGGGGTTGGACACATATAGACTCTCAGATCTCTGGGGTATGGGCTAGGTTGGACACATATAGACTCTCAGATCTCTGGGGGTATGGGCTAGGGGTTTGGACACATATAGACTCTCAGATCTCTGGGGTATGGGCTAGGGGTTGGACACATATAGACTCTCAGATCTCTGGGGTATGGGCTAGGGGGTTGGACACATATAGACTCTCAGATCTCTGGGGTATGGGCTAGGGTTGGACACATATAGACTCTCAGATCTCTGGGGTATGGGTTAGGGGTTGGTTACATATAAACTCTCAGATCTCTGGGGTATGGGTTAGGGGTTGGACACATATAGACTCTCAGATCTCGGGGTATGGGCTAGGGTTGGACACATATAGACTCAGATCTCGGGGTATGGGCTAGGGGTTGGACACATATTATGAGACGTCCCACCTGCTCACAGCCCTTGATGATACAACAGCAGAGATGACCACAGGGTTTGGGGTTGATCATGGTGGGGATGTGCTCCTTGACTGCAGGTCTGTAAAGAACTTCTTGCTACGCCGCGGTCTTCTTCCTGTTCACAGAACACATGACCATGTCACATGACAGCACGCAATGATCACATCATATGACCAAATACACAAGATTGTCTCGTCTTTGAATCTGTGCCATTATGGCGTCTGTGACACAGCACGGGCAGCTGACGTTTAGGCCATCTCCATTTTAAAGTAGTCCATTTTTGTATTGTTCCTTGGTCGATAAAAGTGTAACGTTACCATTGATGATTTAACACCACTTGCAGTGCTGAAGTGCTGAAACAAATCTTGTGTCGTTTATATATTGTGGCCACTAGATGGCAGCGATATAGCTTAAAGCCATTTACAAACCATAGTACCCAATTTGAAAAACAAAAGAATATCTGATCATTGGCTGACCGCTCCCAACCTATAGGAATCCCCACCCAAGTTGACTACTTTAAAATGGTGGAATCCCTCAAATGACAATGCCCATGCAAAAAAAAAAAAACGGGTTATATCCAAGTTGAGTACTATTGTATTGCTACAGACGGTGGTGACACAGTCAAGCAGAGAAACGACTTACCTTTCTGAGTTGAGCGACATCAGCTTGGCCACGTCGTAGCAGATACGAGCCTCGAGAACACAGCAGTTTTCATAGGCCTGTCTGTACGGAGAGAGAGAGAGAGAAAGACAGACGGAAGAGAAACAGAAGAGACGGGAAAGATTAAAGTTATAGAAACGGAGAAATCTGTATGTAGAAGTCGACAGCAGGTCTTTCGAGCCCTCGCTGGCTAAAGTCTCTCTGATGTCTCAGTACTATAATATATTGCCATTGAACAGACGCTTTTATCCAAAGCACCTTAATCACACGTCAATAATCCCCCCCCCTCACCCCCCACGTGGTTTGTGCCTGCGGGAATTGAACCCACGACCCTTGACGTTTGCAAGCACCATGCTCTACCAACTGAGGAACACACGTATCACAGACGCAAGTAGAAATAGAATGACTAGAATGGGGGAGGTGTCCAACCCCTAGCCCATAACCCAGAGGTCTCAGACCACTGAATTTAGAGAGTACGCGCATAGGCACACTCAATTCGGACACAGGGCCGCCCAGCACTGGAGGTTAAAGGTTAAACTTCACCACTTTCCAACCTCATTATCTCCAACAGTGTCAACAAAGTTCAAAATCTCTACCTGATGACATCGGCAAAAAGTTAAACACACCATGAGATTGGCTGTACCGTGGGGAGAGACAGGACACCTTGGACTAGAAGTTAAACACACCATGAGATTGGCAGTACCGTGGGGAGAGACAGGACACCTTGGACTAGAAGTTAAACACACCATGAGATTGGCTGTACTGTGGGGAGAGACAGGACACCTTGGACTAGAAGTTAAACACACCATGAGATTGGCAGTACCGTGGGGAGAGACAGGACACCTTGGACTAGAAGTTAAACACACCATGAGATTGGCTGTACCGTGGGGAGAGACAGGACACCTTGGACTAGAAGTTAAACACACCATGAGATTGGCAGTACCGTGGGGAGAGACAGGACACCTTGGACTAGAAGTTAAACACACCATGAGATTGGCAGTACCGTGGGGAGAGACAGGACACCTTGGACTAGAAGTTAAACACACCATGAGATTGGCAGTACCGTGGGGAGAGACAGGACACCTTGGACTAGAAGTTAAACACACCATGAGATTGGCTGTACCGTGGGGAGAGACAGGACACCTTGGACTAGAAGTTAAACACACCATGAGATTGGCTGTACCGTGGGGAGAGACAGGACACCTTGGACTAGAAGTTAAACACACCATGAGATTGGCTGTACTGTGGGGAGAGACAGGACACCTTGGACTAGAAGTTAAACACACCATGAGATTGGCTGTACCGTGGGGAGAGACAGGACACCTTGGACTAGAAGTTAAACACACCATGAGATTGGCTGTACTGTGGGGAGAGACAGGACACCTTGGACTAGAAGTTAAACACACCATGAGATTGGCTGTACCGTGGGAGAGACAGGACACCTTGGACTAGAAGTTAAACACACCATGCGATTGGCTGTACTGTGGGGAGAGACAGGACACCTTGGACTAGAAGTTAAACACACCATGAGATTGGCTGTACTGTGGGGAGAGACAGGACACCTTGGACTAGAAGTTAAACACACCATGAGATTGGCAGTACCGTGGGGAGAGACAGGACACCTTGGACTAGAAGTTAAACACACCATGAGATTGGCAGTACCGTGGGGAGAGACAGGACACCTTGGACTAGAAGTTAAACAACACACCATGAGATTGGCTGTACCGTGGGGAGAGACAGGACACCTTGGACTAGAAGTTAAACACACCATGAGATTGGCTGTACTGTGGGGAGAGACAGGACACCTTGGACTAGAAGTTAAACACACCATGAGATTGGCAGTACTGTGGGGAGAGACAGGACACCTTGGACTAGAAGTTAAACACACCATGAGATTGGCAGTACCGTGGGGAGAGACAGGACACCTTGGACTAGAAGTTAAACACACCATGAGATTGGCTGTACTGTGGGGAGAGACAGGACACCTTGGACTAGAAGTTAAACACACCATGAGATTGGCTGTACTGTGGGAGAGACAGGACACCTTGGACTAGAAGTTAAACACACCCATGAGATTGGCTGTACTGTGGGGAGAGACAGGACACCTTGGACTAGAAGTTAAACACACCATGAGATTGGCTGTACTGTGGGGAGAGACAGGACACCTTGGACTAGAAGTTAAACACACCATGAGATTGGCTGTACTGTGGGGAGAGACAGGACACCTTGGACTAGAAGTTAAACACACCATGAGATTGGCAGTACTGTGGGGAGAGACAGGACACCTTGGACTAGAAGTTAAACACACCATGAGATTGGCAGTACTGTGGGAGAGACAGGACACCTTGGACTAGAAGTTAAACACACCATGAGATTGGCAGTACTGTGGGGAGAGACAGGACACCTTGGACTAGAAGTTAAACACACCATGAGATTGGCAGTACTGTGGGGAGACAGGACACCTTGGACTAGAAGTTAAACACACCATGAGATTGGCAGTACTGTGGGGAGAGACAGGACACCTTGGACTAGAAGTTAAACACACCATGAGATTGGCAGTACTGTGGGGAGACAGGACACCTTGGACTAGAAGTTAAACACACCATGAGATTGGCAGTACTGTGGGAGACAGGACACCTTGGACTAGAAGTTAAACACACCATGAGATTGGCTGTACTGTGGGGAGAGACAGGACACCTTGGACTAGAAGTTAAACACACCATGAGATTGGCAGTACCGTGGGGAGACAGGACACCTTGGACTAGAAGTTAAACACACCATGAGATTGGCTGTACTGTGGGGAGAGACAGGACACCTTGGACTAGAAGTTAAACACACCATGAGATTGGCAGTACCGTGGGGAGAGACAGGACACCTTGGACTAGAAGTTAAACACACCATGAGATTGGCAGTACCGTGGGGAGAGACAGGACACCTTGGACTAGAAGTTAAACACACCATGAGATTGGCTGTACCGTGGGGAGAGACAGGACACCTTGGACTAGAAGTTAAACACACCATGAGATTGGCAGTACCGTGGGGAGAGACAGGACACCTTGGACTAGAAGTTAAACACACCATGCGATTGGCTGTACCGTGGGGAGAGACAGGACACCTTGGACTAGAAGTTAAACACACCATGAGATTGGCTGTACTGTGGGGAGAGACAGGACACCTTGGACTAGAAGTTAAACACACCATGCGATTGGCTGTACCGTGGGGAGAGACAGGACACCTTGGACTAGAAGTTAAACACACCATGAGATTGGCTGTACTGTGGGGAGAGACAGGACACCTTGGACTAGAAGTTAAACACACCATGCGATTGGCTGTACCGTGGGGAGAGACAGGACATCTTGGACTAGAAGTTAAACACACCATGAGATTGGCTGTACCGTGGGGAGAGACAGGACACCTTGGACTAGAAGTTAAACACACCATGAGATTGGCAGTACTGTGGGGAGACAGGACACCTTGGACTAGAAGTTAAACACACCATGAGATTGGCTGTACTGTGGGGAGAGACAGGACACCTTGGACTAGAAGTTAAACACACCATGCGATTGGCAGTACTGTGGGGAGAGACAGGACACCTTGGACTAGAAGTTAAACACACCATGAGATTGGCTGTACCGTGGGGAGAGACAGGACACCTTGGACTAGAAGTTAAACACACCATGAGATTGGCAGTACTGTGGGGAGAGACAGGACACCTTGGACTAGAAGTTAAACACACCATGAGATTGGCAGTACTGTGGGGAGAGACAGGACACCTTGGACTAGAAGTTAAACACACCATGAGATTGGCTGTACCGTGGGGAGAGACAGGACACCTTGGACTAGAAGTTAAACACACCATGAGATTGGCTGTACCGTGGGGAGAGACAGGACACCTTGGACTAGAAGTTAAACACACCATGAGATTGGCTGTACCGTGGGGAGAGACAGGACACCTTGGACTAGAAGTTAAACACACCATGAGATTGGCAGTACCGTGGGGAGAGACAGGACACCTTGGACTAGAAGTTAAACACACCATGAGATTGGCTGTACCGTGGGAGAGACAGGACACCTTGGACTAGAAGTTAAACACACCATGAGATTGGCTGTACCGTGGGGAGAGACAGGACACCTTGGACTAGAAGTTAAACACACCATGAGATTGGCTGTACTGTGGGAGAGACAGGACACCTTGGACTAGAAGTTAAACACACCATGAGATTGGCAGTACTGTGGGGAGACAGGACACCTTGGACTAGAAGTTAAACACACCATGAGATTGGCTGTACTGTGGGGAGAGACAGGACACCTTGGACTAGAAGTTAAACACACCATGCGATTGGCAGTACTGTGGGGAGAGACAGGACACCTTGGACTAGAAGTTAAACACACCATGAGATTGGCTGTACTGTGGGGAGAGACAGGACACCTTGGACTAGAAGTTAAACACACCATGCGATTGGCTGTACCGTGGGGAGAGACAGGACACCTTGGACTAGAAGTTAAACACACCATGAGATTGGCTGTACTGTGGGGAGAGACAGGACACCTTGGACTAGAAGTTAAACACACCATGCGATTGGCTGTACTGTGGGGAGAGACAGGACACCTTGGACTAGAAGTTAAACACACCATGAGATTGGCAGTACCGTGGGGAGAGACAGGACACCTTGGACTAGAAGTTAAACACACCATGAGATTGGATGTACCGTGGGAGAGACAGGACACCTTGGACTAGAAGTTAAACACACCATGAGATTGGCAGTACCGTGGGGAGAGACAGGACACCTTGGACTAGAAGTTAAACACACCATGAGATTGGCTGTACTGTGGGGAGAGACAGGACACCTTGGACTAGAAGTTAAACACACCATGAGATTGGCTGTACTGTGGGAGAGACAGGACACCTTGGACTAGAAGTTAAACACACCATGAGATTGGCTGTACTGTGGGGAGAGACAGGACACCTTGGACTAGAAGTTAAACACACCATGAGATTGGCAGTACCGTGGGGAGAGACAGGACACCTTGGACTAGAAGTTAAACACACCATGAGATTGGCTGTACCGTGGGAGAGACAGGAAATACCCTCCTTGGACCGTTGCTGGTTTTGAAAAATCTGTTTTTGAAATGCTTAATCCCACCCTGTGATGTCACAGAGAAGCATATATAGACTCTGGTTTGGTGCTGAGATAATAGACAGCAACATGCTGTGTTCATATATAGACTGGTTTGGTGCTGAGATAATGAGACAGGAACATGCTGTGTTCATATATAGACTCTGGTTTGGTGCTGAGATAATAGACAGCAACATGCTGTGTTCATATATAGACTCTGGTTTGGTGCTGAGATAATGAGACAGCAACATGCTGTGTTCATATATAGACTCTGGTTTGGTGCTGAGATAATGAGACAGGAACATGCTGTGTTCATATATAGACTCTGGTTTGGTGCTGAGATAATAGACAGCAACATGCTGTGTTCATATATAGACTCTGGTTTGGTGCTGAGATAATGAGACAGGAACATGCTGTGTTCATATATAGACTCTGGTTTGGTGCTGAGATAATGAGACAGCAACATGCTGTGTTCATATATAGACTCTGGTTTGGTGCTGAGATAATGAGACAGCAACATGCTGTGTTCATATATAGACTCTGGTTTGGTGCTGAGATAATGAGACAGGAACATGCTGTGTTCATATATAGACTCTGGTTTGGTGCTGAGATAATGAGACAGCAACATGCTGTGTTCATATATAGACTCTGGTTTGGTGCTGAGATAATAGACAGCAACATGCTGTGTTCATATATAGACTCTGGTTTGGTGCTGAGATAATGAGACAGGAACATGCTGTGTTCATATATAGACTCTGGTTTGGTGCTGAGATAATGAGACAGGAACATGCTGTGTTCATATATAGACTCTGGTTTGGTGCTGAGATAATAGACAGCAACATGCTGTGTTCATATATAGACTCTGGTTTGGTGCTGAGATAATGAGACAGGAACATGCTGTGTTCATATATAGACTCTGGTTTTGGTGCTGAGATAATGAGACAGGAAAAACGCTGTGTTCATATATAGACTCTGGTTTGGTGCTGAGATAATGAGACAGGAGGTTGAGAAGTGGTGGAGTTGCCCTTTAATGTGAAAGGGTAATGTCTGTTCTAGTCATTCTGTTTCTATGGTCACAGTGACCACAGCCACTAAACTGTACAGGACGACAACACGATGACAGAGAAGTGGATTAGATTCACATATAAAGCCTGTCAAATTGAGGACATGATGCAGCTTCCTTGACATTTTATTACATCAAAACATTCAATATGATGATAAGGTGTCACACATGGCTCTGTTTCTCTCTGAGGCGACCGGCCAAACCTCACGTGGGTCTCTCTCTCCCCCACTGACTGAAGTCTCTCTCTCTCCCCACTGACTGAAGTCTCTCTCTCTCTCCCACTGGCTGAAGTCTCTCTCTCCCACTGACTGAAGTCTCTCTCTCTCCCCACTGACTGAAGTCTCCCTCTATCTCCCACTGGCTGAAGTCTCTCTCTCTCCCACTGACTGAAGTCTCTCTCTCTCTCCCTCCCACTGACTGAAGTCTCTCTCTCTCCCCTCCCACTGACTGAAGTCTCTCTCTCTCTCTCTCTCTCTCTCCCACTGACTGAAGTCTCTCTCTCTCTCCCTCCCACTGACTGAAGTCTCTCTCTCTCCCCACTGACTGAAGTCTCTCTCTCTCTCCCTCCCACTGACTGAAGTCTCTCTCTCTCTCCCTCCCACTGACTGAAGTCTCTCTCTCTCTCCCTCCCACTGACTGAAGTCTCTCTCTCTCTCTCCCACTGACTGAAGTCTCTCTCTCTCCCCACTGACTGAAGTCTCTCTCTCTCTCCCTCCCACTGACTGAAGTCTCTCTCTCTCCCTCCCACTGACTGAAGTCTCTCTCTCTCTCTCTCTCTCCCACTGACTGAAGTCTCTCTCTCTCTCCCCACTGGCTGAAGTCTCTCTCTTTCTCCCACTGGCTGAAGTCTCTCTCTTTCTCCCACTGGCTGAAGTCTCTCTCTCTCCCTCCCACTGGCTTAAGTCTCTCTCTCTCCCTCCCACTGGCTTAAGTCTCTCTCTCTAGACTACTGGGCAAACCTCACGTGGGTCTGTCTCTCTAGACTACCGGCCAAACCTCACGTGGGTCTCTCTCTCTCTAGACTACTGGGCAAACCTCACGTGGGTCTCTCTCTCTCCCACTGACTGAAGTCTCTCTCTCTCTCCCTCCCACTGGCTGAAGTCTCTCTCTCTCCCTCCCACTGGCCGGAGTCTCTCTCTCTCTCACTGGCCGGAGTCTCTCTCTCTCTCACTGGCCGGAGTCTCTCTCCCTCTCACTGGCCGGAGTCTCTCTCCCTCTCTCACTGGCCGGAGTCTCTCTCCCTCTCTCACTGGCCGGAGTCTCTCTCTCTCTCACTGGCCGGAGTCTCTCTCTCTCTCTCTCTCTCTCACTGGCCGGAGTCTCTCTCTCTCTCTCTCTCTCACTGGCCGGAGTCTCTCTCTCTCTCACTGGCCGGAGTCTCTCTCTCTCTCTCACTGGCCGGAGTCTCTCTCTCTCACTGGCCGGAGTCTCTCTCTCTCTCTCTCACTGGCCGGAGTCTCTCTCACTGGCCGGAGTCTCTCTCTCTCTCTCACTGGCCGGAGTCTCTCTCTCTCACTGGCCGGAGTCTCTATCTCTCTCACTGGCCGGAGTCTCTCTCCCCTCTCACTGGCCGGAGTCTCTCTCCTCTCACTGGCCGGAGTCTCTCTCCTCTCACTGGCCGGAGTCTCTCTCCCTCTCACTGGCCGGAGTCTCTCTCTCTCTCTCTCACTCACTCACTGGCCGGAGTCTGTCTCTCTCTCTCTCTCTCTCACTCACTCACTGGCCGGAGTCTGTCTCTCTCTCTCTCTCACTCACTCACTCACTGGCCGGAGTCTGTCTCTCTCTCTCTCTCACTCACTCACTGGCCGGAGTCTGTCTCTCTCTCTCTCTCACTCACTCACTGGCCGGAGTCTGTCTCTCTCTCTCTCTCTCACTCACTCACTGGCCGGAGTCTGTCTCTCACTCACTCACCGGAGTCTCTCACTCACTCACTCACTGGCCGGAGTCTCTCACTCACTCACTCACTGGCCGGAGTCTGTCTCTCACTCACTCACTGGCCGGAGTCTGTCTCTCTCTCTCTCTCTCACTCACTCACTGGCCGGAGTCTGTCTCTCACTCACTCACTGGCCGGAGTCTCTCACTCACTCACTCACTGGCCGGAGTCTCTCACTCACTCACTCACTCACTGGCCGGGAGTCTGTCTCTCACTCACTCACTGGCCGGAGTCTCTCACTCACTCACTCACTGGCCGGAGTCTCTCACTCACTCACTCACTGGCCGGAGTCTGTCTCTCTCTCTCACTCACTCACTGGCCGGAGAGTCTCTCACTCACTGGCCGGAGTCTCTCTCTCTCTCACTCACTCACTCGAGTCTGTCTCTCTCTCTCTCTCTCACACTCACTCACTGGCCGGAGTCTCTCACTCACTGGCCGGAGTCTCTCTCTCACTCACTGGCCGGAGTCTCTCACTCACTGGCCGGAGTCTCTCACTCACTGGCCGGAGTGTGTCTCTCTCTCTCTCTCTCTCTCTCTCTCTCTCTCTCTCTCTCTCTCTCTCTCTCTCTCTCTCTCTCTCTCTCTCTCTCTCTCTCTCTCTCTCTCTCTCTCTCTCTCTCCCGACCGACCGACCGACCGACCGACCGACCGACCGACCGACCGACCGACCGACCGACCGACCGACCGACCGACCGACCGACCGACCGACCGACCGACCGACCGACCGACCGACCGACCGACCGACCGACCGACCCGACCGACCGACCGACCGACCGACCGACCGACCGACCGACCGACCGACCGACCGACCGACCGACCCGACCGACCGACCGACCGACCGACCGACCGACCGACCACCGACCGACCGACCGACCGACCCGACCGACCGACCGACCGACCGACCGACCGACCGACCGACCGACCGACCGACCGACCGACCGACCGACCCGACCGACCGACCGACCACGACCGACCGACCGACCCGACCGACCCGACCGACCGACCGACCGACCGACCGACCGACCCGACCCGACCGACCGACCGACCGACCGACCGACCGACCGACCGACCGACCGACCGACCCGACCGACCGACCGGTCTTTCTCTGACATTTCTCTGTCTCACAAGTATGGGTCTTCACTCCTTTAAATGTGAAGAGACAGACGAGGCTACAGGAGAAAGAGGTATTTCTGGAACACAGGAAGAGCCGGTCGTCTGCCGGTGGTGAACAACATTAGATTTTGTGTAATACTATTTGGTGATCAGGCCACGACCCGGTTCCTCCCAGTGTGTGTCCCCCAGCCCCTCCTACAGCCTAACACACAACCCGGTTCCTCCCAGTGTGTGTCCCCCAGCCCCTCCTACAGCCTAACACACGACCCGGTTCCTCCCAGTGTGTCCCCCAGCCCCTCCTACAGCCTAACACACGACCCGGTTCCTCCCAGTGTGTCCCCCAGCCCCTCCTACAGCCTAACACACGACCGGTTCCTCCCAGTGTGTGTCCCCCAGCCCAACACACGACCCGGTTCCTCCCAGTGTGTGTCCCCAGCCCAACACACGACCCGGTTCCTCCCAGTGTGTGTCCCCCAGCCCCTCCTACAGCCTAACACACGACCCGGTTCCTCCCAGTGTGTGTCCCCAGCCCTCCTACAGCCTAACACACGACCCGGTTCCTCCCAGTGTGTGTCCCCCAGCCCCTCCTACAGCCTAACACACGACCCGGTTCCTCCCAGTGTGTGTCCCCAGCCCTCCTACAGCCTAACACACGACCCGGTTCCTCCCAGTGTGTCCCCCAGCCCCTCCTACAGCCTAACACACGACCCGGTTCCTCCCAGTGTGTGTCCCCAGCCCCTCCTACAGCCTAACACACGACCCGGTTCCTCCCAGTGTGTGTCCCCCAGCCCAACACACGACCCGGTTCCTCCCAGTGTGTGTCCCCCAGCCCAACACACGACCCGGTTCCTCCCCAGTGTGTGTCCCCCAGCCCCTCCTACAGCCTAACACACGACCCAGTTCCTCCCAGTGTGTGTCCCCCAGCCCAACACACGACCCGGTTCCTCCCAGTGTGTGTCCCCAGCCCCTCCTACAGCCTAACACACGACCCGGTTCCTCCCAGTGTGTGTCCCCCAGCCCCTCCTACAGCCTAACACACGACCCGGTTCCTCCCAGTGTGTGTCCCCCAGCCCCTCCTACAGCCTAACACACGACCCGGTTCCTCCCAGTGTGTGTCCCCCAGCCCCTCCTACAGCCTAACACACGACCCGGTTCCTCCCAGTGTGTGTCCCCCAGCCCCTCCTACAGCCTAACACACGACCCGGTTCCTCCCAGTGTGTGTCCCCCAGCCCCTCCTACAGCCTAACACACGACCCGGTTCCTCCCAGTGTGTCCCCCAGCCCCTCCTACAGCCTAACACACGACCCGGTTCCTCCCAGTGTGTGTCCCCCAGCCCCTCCTACAGCCTAACACACGACCCGGTTCCTCCCAGTGTGTCCCCCAGCCCTCCTACAGCCTAACACACGACCCGGTTCCTCCCAGTGTGTCCCCCAGCCCCTCCTACAGCCTAACACACGACCCGGTTCCTCCCAGTGTGTGTCCCCCAGCCCAACACACGACCCGGTTCCTCCCAGTGTGTGTCCCCCAGCCCAACACACGACCCGGTTCCTCCCAGTGTGTGTCCCCCAGCCCCTCCTACAGCCCGACACACGACCCGGTTCCTCCCAGTGTGTGTCCCCCAGCCCCTCCTACAGCCTAACACACGACCCGGTTCCTCCCAGTGTGTCCCCCAGCCCCTCCTACAGCCTAACACACGACCCGGTTCCTCCCAGTGTGTGTCCCCCAGCCCCTCCTACAGCCTAACACACGACCCGGTTCCTCCCAGTGTGTGTCCCCCAGCCCCTCCTACAGCCTAACACACGATCCGGTTCCTCCCAGTGTGTGTCCCCAGCCCCTCCTACAGCCTAACACACGACCCGGTTCCTCCCAGTGTGTGTCCCCCAGCCCCTCCTACAGCCTAACACACGACCCGGTTCCTCCCAGTGTGTGTCCCCCAGCCCCTCCTACAGCCTAACACACGACCCGGTTCCTCCCAGTGTGTGTCCCCCAGCCCCTCCTACAGCCTAACACACGACCCGGTTCCTCCCAGTGTGTGTCCCCAGCCCAACACACACCCGGTTCCTCCCAGTGTGTGTCCCCCAGCCCCTCCTACAGCCTAACACACGACCCGGTTCCTCCCAGTGTGTGTCCCCAGCCCAACACACGACCCGGTTCCTCCCAGTGTGTGTCCCCAGCCCCTCCTACAGCCTAACACACGACCCGGTTCCTCCCAGTGTGTGTCCCCCAGCCCCTCCTACAGCCTAACACACGACCCGGTTCCTCCCAGTGTGTGTCCCCCAGCCCCTCCTACAGCCTAACACACGACCCGGTTCCTCCCAGTGTGTGTCCCCCAGCCCAACACACGACCCGGTTCCTCCCAGTGTGTGTCCCCCAGCCCCTCCTACAGCCTAACACACGACCCGGTTCCTCCCAGTGTGTGTCCCCCAGCCCCTCCTACAGCCTAACACACGACCCGGTTCCTCCCAGTGTGTGTCCCCCAGCCCCTCCTACAGACTAACACACGACTCACATGATTCAGCTCATAAGCTTTTTTTTGTTAGGCGCAATCACACAGATAGGCCTGCTATTGTCTGTATAGGGCCGGGACTCATGGACCCAAAACACACACACACACACACACACACACACACACACACACCAGGGGTCAAGTAAAGCCGTACCCAACTGACTAGGAAAGGGTTTCAATATAATGTAGCCCTGTTGACAGACTACTCTCAGAGAGACTACATTAACGTAGCCCTGTTGACAGACTACTCTCAGAGAGACTACATTGATGTAGCCCTGTTGACAGACTACTCATTCATGTAGCCCTGTTGACAGACTACTCTCAGAGAGACTACATTAACGTAGCCCTGTTGACAGACTACTCTCAGAGAGACTACATTGACGTAGCCCTGTTGACAGACTACTCTCAGAGAGACTACATTAATGTAGCCCTGTTGACAGACTACTCTCAGAGAGACTACATTAATGTAGCCCTGTTGACAGACTACTCTCAGAGAGACTACATTAATGTAGCCCTGGTGACAGACTACTCTCAGAGAGACTACATTGATGTAGCCCTGTTGACAGACTACTCTCAGAGAGACTACATTGATGTAGCCCTGTTGACAGACTACTCTCAGAGAGACTACATTAACGTAGCCCTGTTGACAGACTACTCTCAGAGAGACTACATTAACGTAGCCCTGTTGACAGACTACTCTCAGAGACTACATTAACGTAGCCCTGTTGACAGACTACTCTCTCAGAGACTACATTAATGTAGCCCTGTTGACAGACTACTCTCAGAGAGACTACATTAACGTAGCCCTGTTGACAGACTACTCTCTCAGAGACTACATTAATGTAGCCCTGTTGACAGACTACTCTCAGAGAGACTACATTAACGTAGCCCTGTTGACAGACTACTCTCTCAGAGACTACATTAATGTAGCCCTGTTGACAGACTACTCTCAGAGAGACTACATTAAGAGACTGTAGCCCTGTTGACAGACTACTCTCAGAGAGACTACATTAATGTAGCCCTGTTGACAGACTACTCTCAGAGAGACTACATTCATGTAGCCCTGTTGACAGACTACTCTCAGAGAGACTACATTCATGTAGCCCTGTTGACAGACTACTCTCAGAGAGACTACATTAATGTAGCCCTGTTGACAGACTACTCTCAGAGAGACTACATTAATGTAGCCCTGTTGACAGACTACTCTCAGAGAGACTACATTAATGTAGCCCTGACAGACTACTCTCAGAGAGACTACATTAACGTAGCCCTGTTGACAGACTACTCTCAGAGAGACTACATTGTAGCCCTGTTGACAGCCCTGTTGACAGACTACTCTCAGAGAGACTACATTAATGTAGCCCAGAGACTGTTGACAGACTACTCTCAGAGAGACTACATTAATGTAGCCCTGTTGACAGACTACTCTCAGAGAGACTACATTAATGTAGCCCTGGTGACAGACTACTCTCAGAGAGACTACATTGATGTAGCCCTGTTGACAGACTACTCTCAGAGAGACTACATTGATGTAGCCCTGTTGACAGACTACTCTCAGAGAGACTACATTAATGTAGCCCTGTTGACAGACTACTCTCAGAGAGACTACATTAATGTAGCCCTGTTGACAGACTACTCTCAGAGACTACATTAACGTAGCCCTGTTGACAGACTACTCTCAGAGAGACTACATTAATGTAGCCCTGTTGACAGACTACTCTCAGAGAGACTACATTAATGTAGCCCTGTTGACAGACTACTCTCAGAGAGACTACATTAACGTAGCCCTGTTGACAGACTACTCTCAGAGACTACATTAACGTAGCCCTGTTGACAGACTACTCTCAGAGAGACTACATTAATGTAGCCCTGTTGACAGACTACTCTCAGAGAGACTACATTAATGTAGCCCTGTTGACAGACTACTCTCAGAGAGACTACATTAACGTAGCCCTGTTGACAGACTACTCTCAGAGAGACTACATTAACGTAGCCCTGTTGACAGACTACTCAGACTACATTAACGTAGCCCTGTTGACAGACTACTCTCAGACTACATTAACGTAGCCCTGTTGACAGACTACTCTCAGACTACATTAACGTAGCCCTGTTGACAGACTACTCTCAGACTACATTAACGTAGCCCTGTTGACAGACTACTCTCAGAGAGACTACATTAATGTAGCCCTGTTGACAGACTACTCTCAGAGAGACTACATTAATGTAGCCCTGTTGACAGACTACTCTCAGAGAGACTACATTAATGTAGCCCTGTTTACAGACTACTCCCAGAGAGACTACATTAATGTAGCCCTGTTGACAGACTACTCTCAGAGAGACTACATTAACGTAGCCCTGTTGACAGACTACTCTCAGAGACTACATTAATGTAGCCCTGTTGACAGACTACTCTCAGAGAGACTACATTAATGTAGCCCTGTTGACAGACTACTCTCAGAGAGACTACATTAACGTAGCCCTGTTGACAGACTACTCTCAGAGAGACTACATTAACGTAGCCCTGTTGACAGACTACTCAGACTACATTAACGTAGCCCTGTTGACAGACTACTCTCAGAGAGACTACATTAATGTAGCCCTGTTGACAGACTACTCTCAGACTACATTAACGTAGCCCTGTTGACAGACTACTCTCAGAGAGACTACATTAATGTAGCCCTGTTGACAGACTACTCTCAGAGAGACTACATTAATGTAGCCCTGTTGACAGACTACTCTCAGAGAGACTACATTAACGTAGCCCTGTTGACAGACTACTCTCAGAGAGACTACATTAACGTAGCCCTGTTGACAGACTACTCTCAGAGACTACATTAATGTAGCCCTGTTGACAGACTACTCTCAGAGACTACATTAACGTAGCCCTGTTGACAGACTACTCTCAGAGACTACATTAATGTAGCCCTGTTGACAGACTACTCTCAGAGACTACATTAATGTAGCCCTGTTGACAGACTACTCTCAGACTACATTAACGTAGCCCTGTTGACAGACTACTCTCAGACTACATTAACGTAGCCCTGTTGACAGACTACTCTCAGAGAGACTACATTAATGTAGCCCTGTTTACAGACTACTCTCAGAGAGACTACATTAATGTAGCCCTGTTTACAGACTACTCTCAGAGAGACTACATTAACGTAGCCCTGTTGACAGACTACTCTCAGACTACATTAACGTAGCCCTGTTGACAGACTACTCTCAGAGAGACTACATTAACGTAGCCCTGTTGACAGACTACTCTCAGAGAGACTACATTAACGTAGCCCTGTTGACAGACTACTCTCAGACTACATTAACGTAGCCCTGTTGACAGACTACTCTCAGAGAGACTACATTGATGTAGCCCTGTTGACAGACTACTCTCAGAGAGACTACATTGATGTAGCCCTGTTGACAGACTACTCTCAGAGAGACTACATTAACGTAGCCCTGTTGACAGACTACTCTCAGAGAGACTACATTAACGTAGCCCTGTTGACAGACTACTCTCAGAGAGACTACATTAACGTAGCCCTGTTGACAGACTACTCTCAGACTACATTAACGTAGCCCTGTTGACAGACTACTCTCAGAGAGACTACATTAACGTAGCCCTGTTGACAGACTACTCTCAGAGAGACTACATTAACGTAGCCCTGTTGACAGACTACTCTCAGAGAGACTACATTAACGTAGCCCTGTTGACAGACTACTCTCAGAGAGACTACATTGATGTAGCCCTGTTGACAGACTACTCTCAGAGAGACTACATTGATGTAGCCCTGTTGACAGACTACTCTCAGAGACTACATTAACGTAGCCCTGTTGACAGACTACTCTCAGAGAGACTACATTAACGTAGCCCTGTTGACAGACTACTCTCAGACTACATTAACGTAGCCCTGTTGACAGACTACTCTCAGACTACATTAACGTAGCCCTGTTGACAGACTACTCTCAGAGAGACTACATTAACGTAGCCCTGTTGACAGACTACTCTCAGACTACATTAACGTAGCCCTGTTGACAGACTACTCTCAGACTACATTAACGTAGCCCTGTTGACAGACTACTCTCAGAGAGACTACATTAACGTAGCCCTGTTGACAGACTACTCTCAGAGAGACTACATTAACGTAGCCCTGTTGACAGACTACTCTCAGAGAGACTACATTAACGTAGCCCTGTTGACAGACTACTCTCAGAGAGACTACATTAATGTAGCCCTGTTGACAGACTACTCTCAGAGAGACTACATTAACGTAGCCCTGTTGACAGACTACTCTCAGAGAGACTACATTAACGTAGCCCTGTTGACAGACTACTCTCAGAGAGACTACATTAATGTAGCCCTGTTGACAGACTACTCTCAGAGAGACTACATTAACGTAGCCCTGTTGACAGACTACTCTCAGAGAGACTACATTAACGTAGCCCTGTTGACAGACTACTCTCTCAGAGACTACATTAATGTAGCCCTGTTGACAGACTACTCTCAGAGAGACTACATTAACGTAGCCCTGTTGACAGACTACTCTCAGAGAGACTACATTAACGTAGCCCTGTTGACAGACTACTCTCAGACTACATTAATGTAGCCCTGTTGACAGACTACTCTCAGAGAGACTACATTAACGTAGCCCTGTTGACAGACTACTCTCTCAGAGACTACATTAATGTAGCCCTGTTGACAGACTACTCTCAGAGAGACTACATTAATGTAGCCCTGTTGACAGACTACTCTCTCAGAGACTACATTAATGTAGCCCTGTTGACAGACTACTCTCAGAGAGACTACATTAATGTAGCCCTGTTGACAGACTACTCTCAGAGAGACTACATTAACGTAGCCCTGTTGACAGACTACTCTCAGAGAGACTACATTAACGTAGCCCTGTTGACAGACTACTCTCTCAGAGACTACATTGATGTAGCCCTGTTGACAGACTACTCTCAGACTACATTAACGTAGCCCTGTTGACAGACTACTCTCAGAGAGACTACATTAATGTAGCCCTGTTGACAGACTACTCTCAGAGAGACTACATTAACGTAGCCCTGTTGACAGACTACTCTCTCAGAGACTACATTAATGTAGCCCTGTTGACAGACTACTCTCAGAGAGACTACATTAACGTAGCCCTGTTGACAGACTACTCTCTCAGAGACTACATTAATGTAGCCCTGTTGACAGACTACTCTCAGAGAGACTACATTAATGTAGCCCTGTTGACAGACTACTCTCTCAGAGACTACATTAATGTAGCCCTGTTGACAGACTACTCTCAGAGACTACATTAATGTAGCCCTGTTGACAGACTACTCTCAGAGAGACTACATTAATGTAGCCCTGTTGACAGACTACTCTCAGAGAGACTACATTAATGTAGCCCTGTTGACAGACTACTCTCAGAGAGACTACATTAATGTAGCCCTGTTGACAGACTACTCTCAGAGAGACTACATTAATGTAGCCCTGTTGACAGACTACTCTCAGAGAGACTACATTAACGTAGCCCTGTTGACAGACTACTCTCAGAGAGACTACATTGATGTAATTAGTATTGTCCCCAAGGGATAAATTCTGAAAGAAACCATTCTGAAACTTAAGACGTGAAATCAGTGTTGCCAGATACAGGAACAGACAGCACTTACTCAGTGTTGCCAGATACAGGAACAGACAGCACTTACTCAGTGTTGCCAGATACAGGGAACAGACAGCACTTACTCAGTGTTGCCAGATACAGGGAACAGACAGCACTTACTCAGTGTTGCCAGATACAGGAACAGACAGCACTTACTCAGTGTTGCCAGATACAGGGAACAGACAGCACTTACTCAGTGTTGCCAGATACAGGGAACAGACAGCACTTACTCAGTGTTGCCAGATACAGGGAACAGACAGCACTTACTCAGTGTTGCCAGATACAGGAACAGACAGCACTTACTCAGTGTTGCCAGATACAGGAACAGACAGCACTTACTCAGTGTTGCCAGATACAGGAACAGACAACACTTACTCAGTGTTGCCAGATACAGGAAACAGACAGCACTTACTCAGTGTTGCCAGATACAGAAACAGACAGCACTTACTCAGTGTTGTCAGATACAGTGAACAGACAGCACTTACTCAAAGTGTTGCCAGATACAGGAAACAGACAGCACTTACTCAGTGTTGCCAGATACAGGAAACAGACAGCACTTACTCAGTGTTGTCAGATACAGTGAACAGACAGCACTTACTCAAAGTGTTGCCAGATACAGGAAACAGACAGCACTTACTCAGTGTTGTCAGATACAGTGAACAGACAGCACTTACTCAAAGTGTTGCCAGATACAGGAACAGACAGCACTTACTCAGTGTTGCCAGATACAGGGAACAGACAACACTTACTCAGTGTTGCCAGATACAGGAAACAGACAGCACTTACTCAGTGTTGCCAGATACAGGGAACAGACAACACTTACTCAGTGTTGCCAGATACAGGGAACAGACAGCACTTACTCAGTGTTGCCAGATACAGGGAACAGACAGCACTTACTCAGTGTTGTCAGATACAGGGAACAGACAGCACTTACTCAGTGTTGCCAGATACAGGGAACAGACAGCACTTACTCAGTGTTGTCAGATACAGGGAACAGACAGCACTTACCAGTGTTGCCAGATACAGGGAACAGACAGCACTTACTCAGTGTTGCCAGATACAGGAACAGACAGCACTTACTCAGTGTTGCCAGATACAGGAAACAGACAGCACTTACTCAGTGTTGCCAGATACAGGAAACAGACAGCACTTACTCAGTGTTGTCAGATACAGTGAACAGACAGCACTTACTCAAAGTGTTGCCAGATACAGGAAACAGACAGCACTTACTCAGTGTTGCCAGATACAGGAAACAGACAGCACTCAAAGTGTTGCCAGATACAGAAACAGACAGCACTCAAAGTGTTGCCAGATAGAGAAACAGACAGCACTCAAAGTGTTGCCAGATACAGGAAACAGACAGCACTTACTCAAAGTGTTGCTTGATACAGAAACAGACAGCACTCAAAGTGTTGCCAGATACAGGAAACAGACAGCACTCAAAGTGTTGCCAGATACAGGAAACAGACAGCACTTACTCAAAGTGTTGCTTGATACAGGAAACGACAGCACTCAAAGTGTTGCCAGATACAGGAAACAGACAGCACTTACTCAAAGTGTTGCCAGATACAGGAAACAGACAGCACTTACTCAAAGTGTTGCTTGATACAGGAAACAGACAGCACTCAAAGTGTTGCCAGATACAGGAAACAGACAGCACTCAAAGTGTTGCCAGATACAGGAAACAGACAGCACTTACTCAAAGTGTTGCTTGATACAGGAAACAGACAGCACTCAAAGTGTTGCCAGATACAGGAAACAGACAGCACTTACTCAAAGTGTTGCCAGATACAGGAAACAGACAGCACTTACTCAAAGTGTTGCTTGATACAGGAAACAGACAGCACTCAAAGTGTTGCTTGATACAGGAAACAGACAGCACTTACTCAAAGTGTTGCCAGATACAGGAAACAGACAGCACTTACTCAAAGTGTTGCTTGATACAGAGAACAGACAGCACTTACTCAAAGTGTTGCTTGATGTGCTTCTCCTCTGCATACTTGGAGATCCCGTTGACAAATAAAGTGCGTTTCACCTAAAAATTTAAAAAAAAGAGCAAACAAATGAAGATACAGTGTTTCACATCGACCATCTACAGCCTGGAGGGATATTTAGGAAATGGGTGGTGTGTGTGTGTGTGTGTGTGTGTGTTCATACCACCCACCAGATCGTCCTCTCTGTAGTGCATCTTGGAGGTGTGTCGTCTCATGCTGTACACGGTCAGCAACAGGTAGAGGAACGCAAAGGTGGTGTGGAGCCACAGGAGCATGTTACTGTGAGGGCGGGGGGGGGGCAGAGACAGACAGACAGACAGACAGACAGACAGACAGACACAGACAGACAGACAGGCAGTTAGGCAGTCAGACAGACAGTTAGACAGTGAGACAGTTAGTCAGTCAGACAGGCAAGCAGACAGACAGTCAGACAGACAGGCAGTTAGACAGACAGAAAGACAGTCAGAAAGGCAGACAGACAGACAGGCAGGCAGAAAGACAGTTAGCCAGACAGACAGACACCAACCATTCCTTCTGTAATTGGAACCGAGATAAAGCACTAATGTAGAATCACTCACTTGGCATCCAGATTGGCTAAAGTGGTGCGTCCAAAACTGTAGGCATCATTCTCTGTGTGGGGAAAATGGTGAGGTCAGAGGGTAGGAGAATAACGGGACATTACGGGTAGAAACAGGAGAATAACGGGACATTACGCGTAGAAACAGGAGAATAACGGGACATTACGGGTAGAAACAGGAGAATAACGGGACATTACGGGTAGAAACAGGAGAATAACGGGACATTACGCGTAGAAACAGGAGAATAACGGGACATTACGCGTAGAAACAGGAGAATAACGGGACATTACGCGTAGAAACAGGAGAATAACCGAGACATTACGCGTAGAAACAGGAGAATAACGAGACATTACGCGTAGAAACAGGAGAATAACGGGACATTACGCGTAGAAACAGGAGAATAAACGGGGCATTACGTAGAAACAGGAGAATAACGGGACATTACGCGTAGAAACAGGAGAATAACGGGACATTACGCGTAGAAACAGGAGAATAACGGGACATTACGCGTAGAAACAGGAGAATAACGGGACATTACAGAGAAACAGGAGAATAACGGGACATTACACGTAGAAACAGGAGAATAACGGGACATTACGCGTAGAAACAGGAGAATAACGGGACATTACGCGTAGAAACAGGAGAATAACGGGACATTACGCGTAGAAACAGGAGAATAACGGGACATTACGCGTAGAAACAGGAGAATAACGGGACATTACGCGTAGAAACAGGAGAATAACGAGACATTACGCGTAGAAACAGGAGAATAACGGGACATTACGCGTAGAAACAGGAGAATAACGGGACATTACGCGTAGAAACAGGAGAATAACGGGACATTACGCGTAGAAACAGGAGAATAACGGGACATTACGCGTAGAAACAGGAGAATAACGGGACATTACGCGTAGAAACAGGAGAATAACGTGGACATTACTCGTAGAAACAGGAGAATAACGGGACATTACTCGTAGAAACAGGAGAATAACGGGACATTACGCGTAGAAACAGGAGAATAACGGACATTACGCGTAGAAACAGGAGAATAACGGGACATTACGCGTAGAAACAGGAGAATAACGGGACATTACGCGTAGAAACAGGAGAATAACGGGACATTACGCGTAGAAACAGGAGAATAACGGGACATTACGCGTAGAAACAGGAGAATAACGGGACATTACGCTGTTGATATGCGTTTCTAGTTCATTATATTTCTATGGGTGGGTTATTGAATGGGAATGTACTGTAAGTTCTAGTTCACTATATTTCTATGGGTGGGTTATTGAATGTGGATGTACTGTGCGTTCTAGTTCATTATATTTCTATGGGTGGGTTATTAAATGGGAATGTCGTTCTATTTCATTATATTTCTATGGGTGGGTTATTAAATGGGAATGTACGTTTTAGTTCATTATATTTCTATGGGTGGGTTATTGAATGTGAATGTACTGTACGTTCTAGTTCATTATATTTCTATGGGTGGGTTATTAAATGGGAATGTATGTTCTAGTTCATTATATTTCTATGGGTGGGTTATTAAATGGGAATGTATGTTCTAGTTCATTATATTTCTATGGGTGGGTTATTAAATGGGAATGTATGTTCTAGTTCATTATATTTCTATGGGTGGGTTATTGAATGTACTGTACGTTCTAGTTCATTATATTTCTATCTTTTGGTGGTCTGATTTTTATATGAAAGTGAGAAATGAATCCACAAGGAGCTTATTCAATTCATGTGATACACAGAATATATTTAAAATGGCGTCAGTCCAATCTGCACCCTGCATGACCACAGGAGAACATTGATAGTAATTAATGGTGGTTTGTCTATAATCTAATAACACCACTTCTAGAATTACCTCTAGGTCTTTATCTTATTAACACAAGGGCCTTGTGGTTTAGTGTCCACCCTGAGATTGGAAGGTTGGGGTTCAATCCCCGGTCGAGTCTTAACAAAGACTGAAAAAAGACAAATGGGACCCGATGCTCCTCTGCTTGGCATGAAAGGAGATGGATTGGGGAGTGCAGCCCTAAGATAGACTGAGTGTCCTGTCCAGGGTGTCTGAGGAGCTAGACTAGTGTCCTGTCAGGGGGTGTCCTGAGGGAGCTAGACTAGTGTCCTGTCAGGGGTGTCCTGAGGAGCTAGACTGGTGTCACTGTCAGGGGTGTCTGAAGAGCTAGACTAGTGTCCTGTCAGGGGTGTCCTGAGGAGCTAGACTAGTGTCCTGTCCAGGGTGTACTGAGGGAGCTAGACTAGTGACTAGTGTCCTGTCCAGGGGGTGTACTGAGGAGCTAGACTAGTGACTAGTGTGTCCTGTCAGGGTGTCCTGAGGACCTAGACTAGTGTCCTGTCCAGGGCTGTACTGAGGAGCTAGACTAGTGTCCTGTCCAGGGGGTGTACTGAGGAGCTAGACTAGTGACTAGTGTCCCTGTCCAGAGGTGTACTGAGGAGCTAGACTGGTGACTGAGTGTCCTGTCAGGGTGTACTGAGGAGCTAGACTAGTGACCTGTCCGAGGGGTGTACTGAGGAGCTATTATAGTGTCCTGTCAGGGTGTACTGAGGAATAGACTAGTGTTCTGTCCAGGGGTGTACTGAGGAGCTAGACTAGTGACTAGTGTCCTGTCCAGGGGGCGTACTGAGGAGCTAGACTGAGTGTCCTGTCCAGGGTGTCCTGGTACATCAAGCTGTCTCACTACAGGATATAGACTAGTGTCCTGTCCAGGGGTGTCCCTGGTACATCAAGCTGTCTCACTACAGAAACAGGAGATAGACTAGTGTCTGTCAGGGTGTACTGAGGAGCTAGACTAGTGTCCTGTCAGGGGTGTACTGAGGAGCTAGACTAGTGACTAGTGTCCTGTCAGGGGCGTACTGAGGCTAGACTAGTGTCCTGTCCAGGGTGTTCTGGTACATCAAGCTGTCTCACTACAGAAACAGGAGATAAACTAGTGTCCTGTCCAGGGGTGTCCTGTACATCAAGCTGTCCCACTACAGAAACAGGAGATATGTGAGCCCACAGGACAGGAGTCTGAGACTCACTTGTGTTTCCCTCCACTTTGATGGTTCACTTGACAAGATCAAATCAAATGTGATTGGTCACATACACACGGTTAGCAGATGTTAATGCGAGTGTAGCGAAATGCTTGTAGATGGAAAATACAACGATATAACCCCTCGAGCCACCGAAGATAATATAGATACAATTCAAACTATAACTACAACCTCAAAGTCCTGTACACCCAACAGATCTGAACTAAACAACTTCTGAAGTGTTTTATTTATGTCGCCATGGTCACCATCCCAGTGTTTAGTCTCCCAAGTCTTTCCTGAAGTCCCGTCCCCTAAATCCCACTCACCCAATAGATTTCCTGAGAAGTTGACGGGCAGCACGATGGCCACTGAGAGCACGCCCCACCACCACCAGCAGACCAATGATGTGCCTCTGGAAGGAGAGGTAGTGCACAGCATCCTCCCCACACTTCTCCCTGATCTCCTCATCCCTAGAGAGAGAAATAGAGAGACAGAGAGAGAGCGACAGAGAGAGAGACAGACAGAAACAGAGAGAGCGACAGAGAGAGAGACAGAAACAGAGACAGAGCGACAGAGAGAGAGAGAGAGACAGAGACAGAGACAGAGACAGAGAGAGAGAGAGACAGCGAGAGCGACAGCGAGAGACAGAGCGACAGAGAGAGACAGAGCGACAGAGAGAGACAGCGAGAGAGACAGAGCGACAGAGAGAGAGAGACAGAGCGACAGAGACAGAGCGACAGAGAGAGAGAGACAGAGCGACAGAGACAGAGAGACAGCGAGAGAGACAGAGCGACAGAGAGAGAGACAGCGAGAGAGAGACAGAGCGACAGAGAGAGAGACAGCGAGAGAGACAGAGCGACAGAGAGAGAGACAGCGAGAGAGACAGAGCGACAGAGAGAGAGACAGCGAGAGAGACAGAGCGACAGAGAGAGAGACAGCGAGAGAGACAGAGCGACAGAGAGAGAGACAGCGAGAGAGACAGAGCGACAGAGAGAGAGACAGCGAGAGAGACAGAGCGACAGAGAGACAGAGCGAGAGAGACAGAGCGAGACAGCGAGACAGAGCGAGACAGAGCGAGACAGCGAGACAGAGCGAGACAGAGAGACAGAAGCGAGACAGCGAGACAGAGCGAGACAGCGAGACAGAGCGAGACAGCGAGAGAGAGAGAGAGAGACAGAAAGACAGACGAGAGAGACAGAGAGAGAGACAGACAGAGAGAGAGACAGACGAGAGACAGACAGAGAGAGACAGAGAGACAGAGAGCGAGACAGAGAGACAGATAGACAGATAGAGAGAGACAGACAGACAGAGACAGACAGAGAGAGAGAGAGACAGAGCGAGAGAGACAGAGCGAGAGAGACAGAGCGAGAGAGACAGAGCGAGAGCATGTATTTTTCTTTAATTGAATCTTTATTTAACCATGAAAGTCACTGAGAGAGTATTTTATACAAGAACACAGTCAGAGATACTAACCAGGGTCCAGCCGTGCAGTGAACACAGTCAGAGATACTAACCAGGGTCCAGCCGTGCAGTGAACACAGTCACTGACAGTTAAACTAACAAAAGACTAATTACAACCTCGCCCCCCACACACACACACACACACACACAATCTTGAGAACGACTGATATAGATTTTTTTTTTTAGGCCGATGCCGACAATGATTTTGGGGGTCAAGGAGGCGGATCGATGGTGATGATATTTTAGGCCGATATTCAATATGTAAATGTTGATGCCACCATTTCCCAAAGACAGTAATGTCTGCATTAACGCAGCAATCGTCAAATCAATGGCCGTTTTAAAATATTCACTGCTGTTAATATAAAATAACATCTATTCAATGCAAGTAGGTTCAACGTAACGCCACGATTTTGTGATCAAGGAACAAAACTGACCGAAATATAAACTCAACATGTGACGAGCTGAAATACAAAATCACAGAAATGTTCCATACGCACAGAAAGCTGATTTCTCTCAAATTTGATGCACAAATTTGTTTACATCCCTGTTAGTGAGCATTTCTCCTTTGCCAAGATAATTCATTTACCTGACATTTTGCGGCATATCAAGAAGCTGATTAAAACAGAGCATGATCATTACACAGGTGAACCTTGTGCTGGGGACAATAAAAGGCCGTTCTAAAATGTGCAGTTGTCACAGATGTCTCAAGTTGAGGGAGCAGCAATTGGCATGCTGACTGCAGGGGAAGGTCCGCCAGAGCTGCTACAGAGAATTAAATGTTAATTTCTACCATAAGCCGCTCCAAGGTTGTATTAGATAAATTGGCAGTACGTCCAACCGGCCTCACAACAGCAGACCACGTGTATTGCGTTGCGTGGGGAGCGGTTTGCTGATGTCAACGTTGTAAACAGAGTGCCCCATGGTGGGGGGGTTGTGAACAGAGGGCCCCATGGTGGGGGGTTGTGAACAGAGGGCCCCATGGTGGAGGTGGGGTTATGGTATGGTGTTTACTGATGTCAACGTTGTAAACAGAGGGCCCCATGGTGGGGGGTTGTGAACAGAGGGCCCCATGGTGGAGGTGGGGTTATGGTATGGTGTTTACTGATGTCAACGTTGTAAACAGAGTGCCCCCATGGTGGAGGTGGGGTTATGAACAGAGGGCCCCATGGTGGAGGTGGGGTTATGAACAGAGGGCCCCATGGTGGAGGTGGGGTTATGAACAGAGGGCCCCATGGTGGAGGTGGGGTTATGAACAGAGTGCCCCATGGTGGAGGTGGGGTTATGAACAGAGGGCCCCATGGTGGAGGTGGGGTTATGAACAGAGGGCCCCATGGTGGAGGTGGGGTTATGAACAGAGGGCCCCATGGTGGAGGTGGGGTTATGAACAGAGGGCCCCATGGTGGAGGTGGGGTTATGAACAGAGGGCCCCATGGTGGAGGTGGGGTTATCGCTTGGGCAGGCATCGGACAATGAACACAATTGATTTTATCGATGGCAATTTGATTTGCACAGAGACAATTACGAGACCCTGAGGCCCGTTGTCGTGTCATTCATCCGCCACCATCACCTCATGTTTCAGCATGATAATGCACGGCCCCATGTCGCAAGGATCTGGACACAATTCCTGGAAGCTGAAAATGTCCCAGTTCTTCCATGGTCTGCATACTCACCAGACATGTCACCCATTGAGCATGTTTGGGATGCTCTGGATCGACATGTACGACAGCGTGTTCCAGTTCCCACCAATATCCAGCAACTTCACACAGCCATTGAAGAGGAACGGGACGACATTCCACAATCAACAGCCTGATCAACTCTATGTGAAGGATATGTGTTGCGCTGCATGAGGCAAATGGTGGAACCAGATACTGACTGGTTTTCTGATCCACACCAGATACTGACTGGTTTTCTGATCCACGCCAGATACTGACTGGTTTTCTGATCCACACCAGATACTGACTGGTTTTCTGATCCACAGCAGATACTGACTGGTTTTCTGATCCACACCAGATACTGACTGGTTTTCTGATCCACACCAGATACTGACTGGTTTTCTGATCCACACCAGATACTGACTGGTTTTCTGATCCACAGCAGATACTGACTGACTGGTTTTCTGATCCACAGCAGATACTGACTGACTGGTTTTCTGATCCACAGCAGATACTGACTGACTGGTTTTCTGATCCACACCAGATACTGACTGGTTTTCTGATCCACGGCAGATACTGACTGGTTTTCTGATCCACGGCAGATACTGACTGGTTTTCTGATCCACGCCAGATACTGACTGGTTTTCTGATCCACACCAGATACTGACTGGTTTTCTGATCCACACCAGATACTGACTGGTTTTCTGATCCACACCAGATACTGACTGGTTTTCTGATCCACACCAGATACTGACTGGCTTTCTGATCCACACCAGATACTGACTGGCTTGCTGATCCACACCAGATACTGACTGGCTTTCTGATCCACACCAGATACTGACTGGTTTTCTGATCCACACCAGATACTGACTGGTTTTCTGATCCACGGCAGATTCTGACTGGTTTTCTGGATCCACGGCAGAGATACTGGCTGGTTTTCGATCCACGCAGATACTGACTGGTTTTCTGATCCACGGCAGATTCTGACCGGTTTTCTGATCCACGGCAGATTCCTGACTGGTTTTCTGATCCACGGCAGATTCTGACTGGTTTTCTGATCCACGGCAGATTCTGGACTGGTTTTCATGATCCACGGCAGATTCTGACTGGTTTCTCTGATCCACGGCAGATCCTGACTGGTTTTCTGATCCACGGCAGATCCTGACTGGTTTTCTGATCCACGGCAGATCCTGACTGGTTTTCTGATCCACACCAGATACTGACTGGTTTTCTGATCCACACCAGATACTGACTGGTTTTCTGATCCACACCAGATACTGACTGGTTTTCTGATCCACGGCCCTACCTTTTTATTTATGGTATCTGTGACCAATAGATGTAAATGTGTATTCCGAGTCATGTGGAATCCATAGATTAGGACCTAATTGATTAACTGTAACTCTGTTACAGGACAGCGGAGTCAATCACCACCTTCCGGAGACACCTGAAACCCCACCTCTTCAAGGAATACCTAGGATAGGGTAAGTAAGGGTAGGTAATCCTTCTCCCCCCAACAAGATTTAGATGCAAGTGGCTGTTCCACTGGTTGTCATAAGGTGTATGCACCAATTTGTAAGTCGCTCTGGATAAGAGCGTCTGCTAAATGACTTAAATGTAATGTAATGTAAATGTTATAATCTTTTCAAATTGTTGCGTGTTGTCATTATATTTTTGTTCAGTATATTATTTGTCATTTTCCGTGATGGGAGAAAAAAACAATTGTTCAGCTGTCAGGACGCATCTCTAAACAACTCAGCTGTCAGGATGAAATTCCAAACAACTCAATTGGCTAGTTCAGCTATCTGTCAAGAAATGGGAGGGTGGTAACTTGTATCCTACTACTGCGATTGGATCGTGCGAGGCTGCAACTCCGCTCATACTTGCTACTGTTTACTGCTACTATGATAACTAGCTCAAATGGCAAAGACATTTGCTACCAATCTTTAAATGTGCATAATAATATCGAACATGGAGAGTGAGGATAGGAAATCATTTTAAACATTGTTCTGTCTGAATGACTCAAATCTTTCCGTCGTTTTGAGAAGTGTGATACTCACACTGATCTACAGCCTTCTTGGGTCCATCTTAGGTAGCTAAACCTATTGCGTTTTTAAAACGCTTCCCATTTCTCCTATCATCTAACCTGACTATCAACGGTTAATTTTTCGGATTTGATTGTGGCTGGTCAGATCAGCACAACAGTAAATAGTGAACGTTACAACACGCAAACCAGATGGCTCGTTGCCCCAAAATGGTGCATGTTCAAAATAATGACCTGCTAACGTTAGCTAGCTACATTGGCCATTAGCTCCTAACTGATATGTTTATCTAGCCAGCTAGCTAGCATAGTAGATAATATGGCTAGCTACATTGGCCATAAGCTCCTAACTGATATGTTTATCTAGCCAGCTAGCTAAGCATAGTAGATAATATGGCTAGCTACATTGGCCATAAGCTCCTAACTGATATGTTTATCTAGCCAGCTAGCTAAGCATAGTAGATAATATGGCTAGCTACATTGGCCATTAGCTCCTAACTGATATGTTTATCTAGCCAGCTAGCTAGCATAGTAGATAATATGGCTAGCTACATTGGCCATTAGCTCATAACTGATATGTTTATCTAGCCAGCTAGCTAGCATAGTAGATAATATGGCTAGCTACCTAACATCACAGATGAAAGGCTTTGTTATCGTAATCTTTGCTAACAGGTCACATAGCTGTCTGTTTAGCTAGCACGTCCACAACAAGCCGTATTAGTAGTGAATTAATTACACTAAACTAATATTTGCAACAAGAGATCGATTTTGATCACTGTCTTAATTAATCTGTTTCTCAATTGTGCATCTTTCGGGTTGGAGAATGAGATACTTTGCTGCGGATTTACCCAGCTAGACAATCCTCAGTGAGTGGTGGCTGGCAGAGCAACAGTTTTGCTGAGTAAAGGGACTATCAAAGGCTGATGGCCAATATCAGCCCTATATATTGGCTCAGCTGATTATCGGTCGTTCTCTCTCTAACACACACTCACACACACACACAACCCACTGTATGGGAGACTCACTTTATGCGGAAGATGGCTGTTAACCAGGAGCAGAAGCCCTAGAGAGAGAAGAGATTAGGTTAGACCTGCTGTAGATTAGATGAGGTTAGATGTGTCATAGATTATATTTATTAAATCTGCCATAGGTTAGGTTAGGTTAGAACTGCCGTAGGTTAGGTTAGGTTAGATCTGCCGTAGGTTAGGTTAGATCTGCCGTAGGTTAGGTTAGATCTGCCGTAGGTTAGGTTAGGTCTGCCGTAGGTTAGGTTAGGTCTGCCGTAGGTTAGGTTAGGTCTGCCGTAGGTTAGGTTAGGTCTGCCGTAGGTTAGGTTAGGTCTGCCGTAGGTTAGGTCTGCCGTAGGTTAGGTTAGGTCTGCCGTAGGTTAGGTTAGGTCTGCCGTAGGTTAGGTTAGGTCTGCCGTAGGTTAGGTTAGATCTGCAGAAGGTTAGGTTAGATCTGCAGAAGGTTAGGTTAGATCTGCAGAAGGTTAGGTTAGATCTGCAGAAGGTTAGGTTAGATCTGCAGAAGGTTAGGTTAGATCTGCAGAAGGTTAGGTTAGATCTGCCGTAGGTTAGGGTTGATCTGCCGTAGGTTAGGGTAGATCTGCCGTAGGTTAGGTTAGATCTGCCGTAGGTCAGGTTAGATCTGCCGTAGGTCAGGTTAGATCTGCCGTAGGTCAGGTTAGATCTGCCGTAGGTCAGGTTAGATCTGCCGTAGGTCAGGTTAGATCTGCCGTAGGTCAGGTTAGATCTGCCGTAGGTCAGGTTAGATCTGCCGTAGGTCAGGTTAGATCTGCCGTAGGTCAGGTTAGATCTGCCGTAGGTCAGGTTAGATCTGCCGTAGGTCAGGTTAGATCTGCCGTAGGTCAGGGTAGATCTGCCGTAGGTCAGAGTAGATCTGCCGTAGGTCAGAGTAGATCTGCCGTAGGTCAGAGTAGATCTGCCGTAGGTCAGAGTAGATCTGCCGTAGGTCAGAGTAGATCTGCCGTAGGTCAGAGTAGATCTGCCGTAGGTCAGAGTAGATCTGCCGTAGGTCAGGTTAGATCTGCCGTAGGTCAGGTTAGATCTGCCGTAGGTCAGGTTAGATCTGCCGTAGGTTAGAGTGGATCTGCCGTAGGTTAGGTTAGATCTGCCGTAGGTTAGGTTAGATCTGCCGTAGGTTAGAGTGGATCTGCCGTAGGTTAGAGTAGATCTGCCGTAGGTTAGGTTAGATCTGCTTAGGGTAGATCTGCCGTAGGTTAGGTTAGATCTGCCGTAGGTCAGGTTAGATCTGCCGTAGGTTAGGTTAGATCTGCCGTAGGTTAGGTTAGATCTGCCGTAGGTTAGGTTAGATCTGCCGTAGGTTAGGTTAGATCTGCCGTAGGTTAGAGTGGATCTGCCGTAGGTTAGAGTAGATCTGCAGATTGTTAGATCTGCCGTAGGTTAGGGTAGATCTGCCGTAGGTTAGGGTAGATCTGCCGTAGGTTAGGGTAGATCTGCCGTAGGTTAGGGTAGATCTGCCGTAGGTTAGGGTAGATCTGCCGTAGGTTAGAGTAGATCTGCCGTAGGTTAGAGTAGATCTGCCGTAGGTTAGGGTAGATCTGCCGTAGGTTAGGGTAGATCTGCCGTAGGTTAGGGTAGATCTGCCGTAGGTTAGGGTAGATCTGCCGTAGGTTAGGGTAGATCTGCAGAAGGTTAGGTTAGATCTGCAGAAGGTTAGGTTAGATCTGCAGAAGGTTAGGTTAGATCTGCAGAAGGTTAGGTTAGATCTGCTGTAGATTAGATGAGGTTAGATGTGTCATAGATTATATTTATTAAATCTGCCATAGGTTAGGTTAGGTTAGATCTGCCGTAGGTTAGGTTAGATCTGCCGTAGGTTAGGTCTGCCGTAGGTTAGGTCTGCCGTAGGTTAGGGTCTGCCGTAGGTTAGGTTAGGTCTGCCGTAGGTTAGGTTAGGTCTGCCGTAGGTTAGGTTAGGTCTGCCGTAGGTTAGGTTAGGTCTGCCGTAGGTTAGGTTAGGTCTGCCGTAGGTTAGGTTAGGTCTGCCGTAGGTTAGGTTAGATCTGCCGTAGGTTAGGTTAGATCTGCAGAAGGTTAGGTTAGATCTGCAGAAGGTTAGGTTAGATCTGCAGAAGGTTAGGTTAGATCTGCCGTAGGTTAGGGTAGATCTGCCGTAGGTTAGGGTTGATCTGCCGTAGGTTAGGGTAGATCTGCCGTAGGTTAGAGTAGATCTGCCGTAGGTTAGAGTAGATCTGCCGTAGGTCAGGTTAGATCTGCCGTAGGTCAGGTTAGATCTGTCGTAGGTCAGAGTAGATCTGCCGTAGGTCAGAGTAGATCTGCCGTAGGTCAGGTTAGATCTGCCGTAGGTCAGGTTAGATCTGCCGTAGGCCAGGTCAGGTTAGATCTGCCGTAGGTCAGGTTAGATCTGCCGTAGGTCAGGTTAGATCTGCCGTAGGTCAGGTTAGATCTGCCGTAGGTCAGGTTAGATCTGCCGTAGGTCAGGTTAGATCTGCCGTAGGTCAGGCAGATCTGCCGTAGGTCAGAGTAGATCTGCCGTAGGTCAGGTTAGATCTGCCGTAGGTCAGGGTAGATCTGCCGTAGGTCAGAGTAGATCTGCCGTAGGTCAGAGTAGATCTGCCGTAGGTCAGAGTAGATCTGCCGTAGGTCAGAGTAGATCTGCCGTAGGTCAGAGTAGATCTGCCGTAGGTCAGAGTAGATCTGCCGTAGGTCAGGTTAGATCTGCCGTAGGTCAGGTTAGATCTGCCGTAGGTCAGGTTAGATCTGCCGTAGGTTAGAGTGGATCTGCCGTAGGTTAGGTTAGATCTGCCGTAGGTTAGGTTAGATCTGCCGTAGGTTAGAGTGGATCTGCCGTAGGTTAGAGTAGATCTGCCGTAGGTTAGGTTAGATCTGCTTAGGGTAGATCTGCCGTAGGTTAGGTTAGATCTGCCGTAGGTCAGGTTAGATCTGCCGTAGGTTAGGTTAGATCTGCCGTAGGTTAGGTTAGATCTGCCGTAGGTTAGGTCTGCCGTAGGTTAGGTCTGCCGTAGGTTAGGTCTGCCGTAGGTTAGGTTAGGTCTGCCGTAGGTTAGGTTTGGTCTGCCGTAGGTTAGGTTAGGTCTGCCGTAGGTTAGGTTAGGTCTGCCGTAGGTTAGGTTAGGTCTGCCGTAGGTTAGGTTAGGTCTGCCGTAGGTTAGGTCTGCCGTAGGTTAGGTTAGATCTGCAGAAGGTTAGGTTAGATCTGCAGAAGGTTAGGTTAGATCTGCAGAAGGTTAGGTTAGATCTGCAGAAGGTTAGGTTAGATCTGCAGAAGGTTAGGTTAGATCTGCAGAAGGTTAGGTTAGATCTGCAGAAGGTTAGGTTAGATCTGCCGTAGATTAGGTTAGATCTGCCGTAGGTTAGGGTTGATCTGCCGTAGGTTAGAGTAGATCTGCCGTAGGTTAGAGTAGATCTGCCGTAGGTCAGGTTAGATCTGCCGTAGGTCAGGTTAGATCTGCCGTAGGTCAGGTTAGATCTGCCGTAGGTCAGAGTAGATCTGCCGTAGGTTAGAGTAGATCTGCCGTAGGTCAGGTTAGATCTGCCGTAGGTCAGGTTAGATCTGCCGTAGGTCAGGTTAGATCTGCCGTGTCAGGTTAGATCTGCCGTAGGTTAGATCTGCCGTAGGTCAGGGTAGATCTGCCGTAGGTCAGAGTAGATCTGCCGTAGGTCAGAGTAGATCTGCCGTAGGTCAGAGTAGATCTGCCGTAGGTCAGAGTAGATCTGCCGTAGGTTAGAGTGGATCTGCCGTAGGTTAGGTTAGATCTGCCGTAGGTTAGGTTAGATCTGCCGTAGGTTAGAGTGGATCTGCCGTAGGTTAGAGTGGATCTGCCGTAGGTTAGAGTAGATCTGCCGTAGGTTAGGTTAGATCTGCTTAGGGTAGATCTGCCGTAGGTTAGGTTAGATCTGCCGTAGGTCAGGTTAGATCTGCCGTAGGTTAGGTTAGATCTGCCGTAGGTTAGGTTAGATCTGCCGTAGGTTAGGTTAGATCTGCCGTAGGTTAGAGTGGATCTGCCGTAGGTTAGAGTAGATCTGCAGAAGGTTAGATCTGCCGTAGGTTAGGGTAGATCTGCCGTAGGTTAGGGTAGATCTGCCGTAGGTTAG